>NC_056743.1:1222346862-1222354362 GCF_019279795.1 Protopterus annectens
TAGCATTAATGATAATATTTCCTTTGACACACATGCTCAACTGATGAGGACTAAAGCGATGTGTCAAATAGGATACACATTTAAAAGGCCTTAGCATAAGAAATGAGATGTGTCTTACATTATTATGAAAAACATATATTAGGCCAATCTTAGAGTACATTTCCATTTATTTGTATGTACAATGCAGGTCAGTTGAATTATCTTGAGAGAGTACAAAGAAAATTTACCAAGAGGATTTTACTTTACAAAGATTGCAGTCAAAATAATAGATGCAAGTACCTAAATGTATTTACTGCTTATTATTGCTACATCTGTGTAAGTTAATATTTGCTATCTAAGACTTTCATGATCCTAGTTTACAGGCAATCTTGGACATAAAAAAATTACAGAGACATCATGCTAAGGCAGTGGTGGTGAAACTTTTGAGTTTGGCATGTCAAAATCTCCAGACAAAAAATAATTCAGTGCACTTTACATGAGCAATGAATGCAAAAGCAGTGTCTTTGGTAACTCAGGTGTTGGTGATCACTGGCGTGTCACCCAAAACATCGTTGTGTGTGTCACTTTTGACACACATGTCATAGGTTCACCATCATTGTGCTAAGGAGTTTGATTTATGTAACATGAGGACACAATTATGTCACTCTTACTTAACTCAAAGATTGGTGATATTATGGAATAAACTGCCACTTCATATTAGCGACAGTAAGAACTTAGAATCCTTTAAGAGACACCTGGATTCATCGGCCAGTGACAAAGTGTTCCATCCAGAAATCTTGGAGTCAGTGTTACTAGATGGCTATATGACCTTAACGCTGCTGCACAACATAAGAACTTATGGAGAGTTGCAGCAATCATCGCATAACAACATTACAATTTTATACTTCTTATTATGCAAAATGCCCTGCTACACTAATTCCTCAGTTAGTGCAGAGGGCCCTCTATTGAAAGTATATGGTTTGAAGCTTTTCTTACATTTTACTTCATTTATTTATTTATTTTTTCTTTCAAATATGTTAAGGCAGTATGTAAAAGTAGCCCAGTGTCTAGTGACAGTACAGAGAAATAACAATGTATTTCTAGGTGCTGAGGGATTCAGGGTTTGAGTCTTAAGTGCCTTTAAGGCATGATATAAAGAAATATCTCTGGTATCTTGTGCTCCCCACCCCATATCTTTTGTGCTGCAAAATGTGTGCTAGTAATTTTTAGGTGCGTTTAAGACATGATATAGAGGTACTCCTGGTTTCTAGTGCCCCATACCAAAGTTGCAGGATTTACTTGTTAGTCTAGGGGAGTATGCGTGGATGTATGACAGTTCTCTCCTCCCACACATACACACAAACTCATAGACAGACATACACATTCTCCCCCCACATAAACCCAATCACAGACATACTTGCTCCCATACATCTCCCCTAACTAACCTCCCTACCTTGACCTCACAGGCAGACACACACATATTTTCATCTTACATCAATCAAATTTTTATGTATACTCTCACACACACAGCTATGCACACATACACAAATGCACACATACTTTAACATGAGTTAAATTTCCCAGCACTTACCTCTAGCATGACTGGGTGAACACAAACTTTTGTCCATGTTAATTATCATGGCTGACTAATTTAATTTATGTGACATTGCTCAGCTGTGTAAATACCTTACCACAAGCATTTCCAGTGGGAAAGCTCATGGCTAGTTAGCATAGGTCACTCACCCAGCATGCCTTATCAGCATTTGGTGTAGGCCTAAGAGACAGCCCACTGCAGTGCTGCACATCTCTGTGGTCCAGCACCTTAGTAGGGATATCTCTAAACTGGAAATGGTTGCCGCAAGGTATACACAGCCTTTCTAAGTTTGCCGCTTTTTTTCAGTGAGACTCTTTAGTTTACATTTTTGTCATAAGCCCTTTCTCGTTCAGCCACAGGCAGTACTTAAATTACAATACAAAAAGGTAGGACTCATCTTTTCATTCAGAACATTTCTGTCACTTGTATAAAGCATCCTCGGACTTACTAATAATGAGCTTCTGTCAAACTAACATACAACCATTTGAAATAACCAAAATTTGACATTGCCTATTATTTTTTATATTAATTTGTAATTATATGCACTTATTTATTACTTTTGTCCTGCATTTAGCCTGATTTAACAACAACAACAAAAGACAGTAAATATTTCATGTTTTAAGTATGCATCTTTCTTCAGGTTTTCTTGGGCCACACCTAAAGCAAGCTTTAGCCTCCCCGGAGAGGAAGGACTCAACATTTCAGAAATGCTGGTATAAGGTTTATTTATTCAGACAACCATCCAACTTTCATGCCGTCCATTTGTAAGAATCTAAACCCAAAGCATATTACTCTTTTTAATACTTTAAATGCCATTGATGCATACATATTGCTAATACAAGTGTTGGCTACATTTTTTAGTTACATTTTTTGCACCAGTTGGGAAGTACACATTTAAAATAGACTCCTGGGGTAGTGCTCCAAACAAAGTGCAAGAGCCAGTATCATTGCTTAGCAGTATACAATAATGATTATTGTAGACTGGGAAAAGAATGACAAAATAAAGATTAAGAAAGAAGATAAATTTACAAAAGCCACACTAGAACACAATAATATATTAAAACAGTTAGAATAAAAACTAAACTGAGTTATAAAGTTTACAGCTAAGTAAACTGCAAGGCAGAAATATGAACCTGTCAAGTTACACCATGTGTGCAGTTCTAACTGGTAGTGAAGTTTCTTTAATGTACATGTAAATACTATTGCACATTATGGGCTTGTTTATATCACTTGATGATATGATGGGACTCCTCATGAATTAGTTTTGCTACTGCCGTCCAAGCAGACAATATTTTTTTATTTATTAATGATTTGTTAACCTGAGTAATATACTGATCTATTGGGAAATGATTTCACAAACAGCAATGTAGCAAGAGTGCACAATACAAAATTGTATGAATTAGCATGTTTCAAAAACATTGAAATAATGTAGACACACAATTAATTAACAATTGTAAAAGACGGACAGAAACTGGAGTACATTATAAAAAAATGTTTCAGGTTTAGAGAAGTTGGTTTGATGCACACAGATAATTAAGAGAAATAAGAGACATCTTATAGAAAAAAACATGTTAACAATTGTAGGAGGCAAGGAGGTACCAACTTCATTTCATAATAATCAAAGACAATTGGCTGAACACCAGTCAAGAGCTTCATGAAGAGTAAAATATTTATTACCAAATAAAAATATAAAAACTGTATATACAATGACTTAAGCGCTTTCATCCTTCCAATAAGGACTTCATCAGAACTGAAAACTGTGTTGCTCTCTTCACATTTAAATACCATGATAAATTAATTACCTACCCAATCACTGCAAACCATTCAATCACAGTGCCACTTGATTTATGTTTTAAAACAATATTGCACATCATCATTACATATATAAAATATAAAATCTGATATATAGAAAGTCCTTTGTCCATTTTACATCAAAGATATATATATATATATATATATATATATATATATATATATATATATATATACACACACACACACATTTATATATATATATATATATATATATATATATATATATATATATATATATTATAAAATGTTAAAACAGTTTACAACATAGTTTTGCTTAATTTTAATATACTGGCAATAGAAATGGCATCATTCAAACCTGTTTTTTTGCTTACATTCAAGCATACCTGCCAGAACAACTTCCTGTATTCTGAAGTTTGTTTCCAGGGACCACCTCTAATGTTTCTAACCACTTGTTCTAAGAAAAAAATAATACTTCTTGTTTTCTTTATAAACCATACTGTGCCTAAACACAGCATTTGTCTCTTTCCTGTTATTAATATCATATCTATGGTCAAAAACCCTTTAATGCAATGGCCGTTCAGTGTTGCCTACAAAGAATGAAAAGCAGTAATCGCAAAATGCTAGATATACTACCCCTGTACATCTACAATTGAAGCTTTGATTAAACTGAAATGTGTAATTAATGCTAGGTAAAGTAATAATATCCTCCTCATAAACAAATCCATATTGCCTACAAGCATTTTGTGGTGCCTTTCCAACAGCCACCCCCTAACATTTTCAGCACTAAAACCTTGTCTTTCAAATTTTTCTTTGAGGTTATTACATTTCCTAAAAGTAAACAAGGGCTGAAGAGAATCACTCTCAAGGACCTCCCAATTGTTCCTAATAATACTTTTGGTGGCATTGCTTTCTAAACCATATTTAAGTACCATATTATATTCAAAGGGCACATTACAACTTCCATCTGCATCCATTGTTTCATAGCCCATTGTTATCTCATTATTACCACCAGTCAGACCCCTGCCTAAAAGAGGGCGGACTCCAACTTTCCTTCCCCTGTTAATTTCACTATAGGTGTTATCCACCAACTTGTCCGTGTACTCCCTCTCAAGGAGCATCTGTTTGAAAAAACAAAGTTCTTCTTTAAAGTCCTCATCATCAGATATAATCCTTGCTAAATGTACCATCTGTCCTTTCACTAAACATCTCGTCTGCTTGTAGGGATGGCAACTATCAAAATGCAAGTAATTATTTGAAAAGGTGGGCTTTCAGTATGTTTTAGATTTAAAAGACCCTGAGTTAAAATCCTTGATTAAAACCACATCCAAAAAATTAATACTAGAGACAAAAAAAACCCATACATAAACATAGTAGTACTGTTAATGTAGTCCATAAAATTCCTTAGGAAACTCACATCACCCTTCCAAATAAAAAAATATATATATATATATATATATATATATATATATATATATATATATATATATATATATGTATATATATATAAATCGCAAAATTGTAAACACCCTCCCCAAAAAAACACCCAACACACTAAAATATGTGTATGCAGGGGGGCAAGCCCCCCTGCACCCCCCCATACCTCCCCGCAACTTAAATATACCAACTCCAAGATCATACTACAGCAAGGACAAGGGAAATCTCCCAGTCCGTGCTGTATGCTGATCTCCGTTCAGGATTTCAAAGTTTTGAAACTTCGAACATATGATCTTTGATCATATGAACTTCAAAGTTTTGAGCTTTGAAATTCTGAACGGAACCTATATATATATATATACATATATATATATATATATATATATATATATATATATATATATATCATCCAAAAAATGTAGGTAGTTAACTATACACTCCTTATATTGTGATTTTGTTAAGTGACTTATTTAGTGCCTATGCACCACCACCTAAGGACCAAAGCTGGTAGGGTGAGATATGAGAGGTTAGTTTACTAGTAAAGGTGGGGAAGGAATTGGCATTAAAAAAGTTGAGGAGCTGGACAGGAAGCCACTTCGCCATGTAGAGAACTATACAGTCATTGTTTATACCAAACAGACAATGTAATAAACCTTCAGATTGAGTTTACTGGTGTTTGTAGAGTGAAAAATGTTTTGGAGAGACTGAGGCAAACAGGAGAGGCATTACATGAGTTGGTCAAAAAGTATATTCTTCCCAAGAGCTGACACAATATGCATTGTGAGGTAAACAGAAATCTCCCATGACCAGAGCAGGATTTTGTTAACCTTTTATTTATTTTGGTCGATGTGGTATCTGAAGGACAGGGTGAAATCTGACTACAGTCTGTATTATTTAAAGTAAATAGAGGGATTACTAAAGCAATCTCTGAAGGGCCAGTAATTATCAGTTAGTGCAGTCTTGTTTCAGCTAAGACTTGGTGCCAAAAGCAAGGTTTTTATTTTTGAAGGACTAATTAATAGGCTATAGTTTAGAGAGGTTAGTTACAGAATGTTTCCTGATAAGGGTCGGTTTCTGTTCCATTGATAAAGGATACTATACTTAGCTCCTTAGGAACTCTCTCTCCTAACAACTTTCTTGTTGAATTCTCCAAACTCAATCTATCACCCTCCTCCTATAGTTATTTTTAGCCAGCCCAATCCATATCAATGAAATCTCTAGATGATGTTTACCCCTGGTTAATCTTCCTAAGCAAGGATGCAATCATTAACCCTCTCTATCACCTCTACAATCTATGTGTAATGAATAATGCTATGCCAAAACTCTGGATACCAACAATAATCAGGAACACTCACAAAACATTTTCCAGTCAATGAAAATCCCCCACTTCCTACCACCAGGAGGCAGAAGGGCAGTAGGCAAGGGAATGCTCCTTGCACAGCTTGTGAGTAAACTTCCAGTCGTCTACACTGCTTCCAAAAAGAACATAATTGCTCTTCACACTGTTCCTAATAACAAGAGAGTAACAGTATATTATTCTTAATAAAAGTCAGCTGGCTACCAGTTCAACACAGGTCCAACCTACTTCTGGTCAAACTCCTCACCTATTAATGTTCTCCCTTGCCAGCAGACTGACCCAACACACAGCAGCTTATAACCCAAGATCTTGTAACTCCAGAACTGCTTCATTCAAAGTACACAGAACCAACCTTTTGTTTTAATTAAAATTTTTACCTGGTCCATCCTACTATTTCTTCTCCTACTAACAGGTCTAAATATAAAGCACTCTCAATTCATATCTCCCACTTGGTTCTATTCCTGTGCTCTTTTCCCATGTTATTATTCCTCTCTTTTGGTTCTACCATCTATTCCCACTAATTGCCCCCTACATTTATTTCCCAACTCCCATCCCAATGCATATTCCCTTTTTTATCCCTATCCATTCTGTTTGCCCCTCTTCTCTTCTTGAGCTACGTCCTCCTACCCACTTGCACATAATGTAATATTACAGTTGTAGCATAGTCATCTGTAGTTAACTCTAATTGTACATAGGTTATGATATATCTCACAGTACTAAATAATCATTTGATGTATTTTCCTTTTATGTCTCATATTAACAGAAATTACTAATGCAGCTTTTTCATTATTGATGTATCATTTCTATTGTATGTACAACTGATTATTTATTACTTCTCTGTTTTTGTTCTGATTGCTTCTCCCTGGCAGAATCTGAAAAGTGTCCTCAGAGATCAGTGTTCTATCCCAGTTAATAAAATAAGTGTCATCAACATGAAAAACAGTATTGCCAGCAACTTAGTCACTTATTCTATCAACTTTATAAGTAAATGCATTATTTTAAAAAGTGCTCCTAATTTTGGATTTTCCCTGAGTTTCCAAAAAAAAGGATAAAGTCTCTGATTCTAGACTGTAGAGCAGAATATAATAATGTTTAGCTTTCTAAATAAGTTTAAAAGCGTACATAACAAACTTTTGGTCTTTGTGAAGTATACTGAGCAGGCATAGTGAAATTATTTAAAAGCTTCCCTGAATACCACTCAGGTCTAAGTCTTCATTGCAGTAATAAACTAATGTTGATGTAGAGAGATGAGGAAGGGATAAACTCTCAACCCCTCACATGTACTTACAAATGCCACTACCAGAGGATATAGTAGTGAGCACTTCAAGATTATATTGTGAAGGCCCTCTCCTTAAACTGA
>NC_056743.1:1222659362-1222760365 GCF_019279795.1 Protopterus annectens
TTAAACAAAACCTTCCAGATCTTTATCAGTCTTTTCCCTCTTAGCTTCCAAACTTCCACAGGAATACCATCTATTCCTGGGGACTTTTCCTGTAGATCGGTTATACATCACAATTTTTATCTCATCTCCTCCTGTCCTAAATATTAGTAATTGAGCCACACCTACCACTTACCTTGACATATTTAATTCTTCCATAAACATTTCCATTTGTATCTTTTCTTGATTTCCACATTTCTCTGCTTTATATAGACTTTCATCGAATTTCTGAAATATTTCTAATACCTCTACAGGATCTTGTTACCTTCCTTGTTATAGGCTTCCTAAGCTTGGCGACAGTCCTTTCTACTTTCTGTTGCCTGAGTCATTGTGCTAAAGTTTTTGTGCTCTACTGTTATTATTAAACAAAATTGCTTAAACAATCTTTCTGAACTCATACATATTATCAAGGTAATCCCTTATTTTCTACTTAGCATTCTGCAGTTGATCCTCTTCTCATTCTGTGAGATTCCCTCTATTCTGCAATACTTTATCATTTGTCAGTCCCTCTAAATAATTCTTGTTACTTCTTAACTATGGCTCCCTTTTTTATTTCCACTCTATTGTTAAGCTGCACCTTAATTTTATCCCACTCCCTCGCTATATTTTCAGAAGACATTTCTATCCTCTCTAATAGATCTTGAATAATCTCTACTACCCATTCCTTAAATTCCTCTCTTTTCAACAGATAGGTGGTATTATTGGTGCAGTTTCTGAAAAAGTTATCGGGTGCTTATCAAGACCTTCAATTAAATGCACATCTTCCTGTGAAATGTAAATTCTGTCTAGCTTAGCCCAGTTTTTATATCTTGGGAAATAATATGTAAATTCACTCCAAACTCCTATTACTGAATTCACATCTTCCTTGCCAAATATTCTTATAATTTTTTTCCATAGTCTACCCTCCTTTGTTATACTTTCACTTCTGCCCCCCCCCCAGAAACATCTTCACTGTTGCAAATCACATTCCAGTCCCCACCTATAAAAAGGATTTATGTACTTACTATAATGTTCCATTGGTGTTGTCGATCTTCATTCTTTCCTCACAAATGGGTTTGGATCCAATCCACTGGATCTGACTCAGCTGATGCTACAGCTCACATCCACCAAATCTTTTGAGCTTCTCCCTTACCCACAGTGCCAAATACCTCAGACCTTGTTTGCTGCTTTAAGGTGTAAAAGGACAGACAGAAATATGGGAAGCCATACCCAAAGTCATGTAAACATATAAATGTATCAGTTTGGAGACCATGTAACTGCTCGTTCTTCCAGAAGTCCTGGATGGGGGTAGGTGGGAGGGGATGTGAGAAAAGAGTGAAGATCGACAACACAGATGGAATGTTATGGTAAGGACATAACTTCTTTATCTGATGTTGTCAATCTTCATTCTATCCTCACAAATGGGACAGAGTCCCTAGCTACTGGAATCCAAAGTGGACTCAATGAAGGATATTCCTAAGCACCATAGAACCAAATTATGCCTTACATCTGGACACCAGATCCAATTTGTAATGAGTAATAAAGGTATGAGGAGTAGCCCCAGTTGCTGCTGCACAGATATCATCCATAGACATCATAGATTGGAAAACTGTGGAAGTAGCCACAGATCTAGTGGAGTGTGCTATCAAAGGATGTGTGAGAGGAACATCCAGTTGATTATAGACAAAGGAGATGCGATTTGTCATCCACTTTAACAGAGAAATTTTAGAAACTGGTTTTCCCAATTCTGTTCCAGAAAAGGAAGCAATCAATTGTTCTGCTTTCCTTATTTTTTTTTTTGGTTCTATGCAAACAGAAACCCAATTGTCTATGAACATCCAGTAAATGCAAAATGTATTCTCATTTGTTGGTAAATTTAGGAAAAATACTGCCAGATTGATAGAACTATTTATGTTGGCTTTTGACACCACCTTCAGAAGAAATAATGGATTGGTACATAATGTCACTCTATCCGTATGGAAAACCAAGTATGGAGGTTTATAAGATAAAGCTTGGATTTCAGAAATTCATCTAGCAGAAATGATGGCAACCAAGAAGATAGTTTTCCATGAAAGATATTTAAGGTCACATGTAGCTGCTGGTTCAAAGGGAGGTTGTGTTAGAGACTGCAGCATCAACTTTAGATGTCATGAACGGGTAGGGTCTTTTAAAGGAGACTTTAGAAGGAGTATCCCTTTCAAGAAGGCCCTGCTCAGTTTGTGAGAAATGATGGATGTGCCACTCAGTCCTGTATCGTAATTTGAAATTGCTGCTAACTGTACCCTAATGGTTGAGGTACTAGCACCGCTCTGAAAAAGGTAAGCAAGGAAATCTATGATGTGATAAATAGAGGCTGAAAAGGGGTTGAGTTCATGTTGCTGAGCCCAAATAGCAAACCTTTTTCATTTACTTGAATATGTTTTCCTTGTTGAGGGTTTTTGGGAAGACAAAAGTATACATTGGACGGGAGATGAGAGCATAGACTGGCTGGCTACTAGGGGAACTGGAGAAGCCAAGCAGTTAGCTTGAGGTTTGGAATATCCAGGTGTGACATGCCTGTCAGGTGAGACCGGAGGTCCAGATTCAGATCTAGGTTCCAAGGTGGTTGAACCAGGTGAGGCCATAGAAAGGGAACCCAAATTTGTCTCAATCAATAGGGGTCAATGAGGATCACTGTGCTGTTTGACCTGGCAGCTTTCTGCAAAACTTTTGGAATCAATGGGATTGGTGGGAATGCATAAAGGAGAGTGGTAGACCAATTGTGAAGTAGAGTATCCCTCAGTGACTGTCCCTGTATGGGAATCAGGGCAAAGTAGTTGCTGCACTTGTTGTTTAGAGGAGAGGCAAAAAGATCACAGCATGGCTGACCCCATCGAGTAAAATCTCATCCTCCATCTTCTCATTAAGGGACCATTCATGTGGACATAGGATGCACCTGCTTAGCTTGTCTGCAATCACTTTTGATCTTCTCAGAATGTGCATCGCTAAAAGAAAGTGGTCTGAAGAGATCGCTCACTGCCAGACCCTAAGCGCTTCTCAACACATTGAGTAAGATCTGGTTCCCTCCTGTGTGTTGATATACCAGACAACTGACGTATTGTCCATCTGAATTGCAATTGTCCCAGAGGGAAGAACATCTTGAAACACTCACAATGCCAAGAGCACAGCTCTCATCTCTGGAACATTTATATGCAAATTGGCCTCTTCATGGGACCAAGTACCCTAGATTGTCTTCACCAGATAATCCCCTCCGCTATCTGGGAAGCATCTGTGGTCACAATGGCTTTGGGCTGTTGGAAAATGAATGGACAGCCATGTAACATTTGATCAGACTGGATCCGCCAATAGAGATCTTGTTTGCAAGTGTTGGTAATTCTTATTTGGTATGACATTGATGGAAGGCTGACCAATGAGTAGCCAGCATCCACTGTTGGATCTGCATGTAAAACCTGGCCAATGGAGTTAAGGTTATTGCTGCAGCCATGAGACCCAGAGTTCAGAAGACTGTGTGGGCTGAGGCTGATGTATTGTCTACAATCTTCTTAACCTGTGAACTTATAGTTTGAACCTGATGTGGTGGATGGGAAGCAATGTCCATCTTTGTGTTGAGTAGCACCCCAGTAAATTCCAATGTCTGAGTTGGTTGAAGTTGTGATTTGTTGTAGTTTATGGTTATTCCTAGGACAGCACATGTGTGGAGAACCTGATCTTTTGACTGTATGAGTTGATGCCTGGTCAGCACAGTAATGAGTCAGTCCTCCAGGTAGGAAAACACCCAGAATCCCTGCAGTCTGAGGTATGCTGCTTCTAATGCCATGCATTTGGTGAACACCCTGGGGGCTGTGGTGAGTCCATAGGGCACAGATCAAAAAGTGGTAATGACTGGGTCCCAGCCAGAAGCATAAGTACTTCCTGGAGTGCCTGTTCATTTTTACGTGAAAGTAGGCATCCTGGAGATCTATCAAGCACATCCAGTCATTCTTACCCAGAAAAGGGAGAATGGACTGAACCATGACCATCTGGAACTTGGTTCAATGCACAGATTTGTTTAGATTTGTGAGATCCAAGATTGGTGCCCAGTTCCTTGTCTTTTTTTGGCACTAAAAAGAACCTTGAGTAAGTTCTGGATCCTATCTTGCCTGGCGAGACCTCTTGGATGACTCTTTTGTAGCAGCTTTTGAATTTGAACCACTGCTTGATCCCTCTGACTGGATGAAACATTTGGGATTTTCCTGGGAATTGGAAGTGGAAGGGAAAATGGTATAACCCCTGTATATAATCCTCTGCATCCAAGTATCTTTTGTTAATTCGAGCCAGGCTCTCGGGTGCACAGACAATCTTCCCCTGACTATCTCCAAAGGTGGACAGCTGGGCCTCCATTCAGGAGCGCTGGTAGGGTTTATCAAAGAAAGATTCTCATGAACCCTGGTGCTGTGGGCCACCTCTGCCACAACGGTGACAACATCCACTAGAGTTTGCCCCTCTGCTTCAGAAAGCACTTTCTCCACATGTGTCATGGAATTGATCTTGGGATTTTTTGAACCACATTTATTAGCCACTCCAGTGATTCCTGTAGAAGAATCTCTGAGGGGCCAAAAAGCATATGCCCATGCAGCAAAGCTGGCCCCAGCTTTGGAAAATGTCCTCTGCTACCTTCTGATTGAGAGACCACTGGTGAGGCATGAGAATGGATCTGCTCAACTTGCCTGCTATCATGTTGAATTTTCCTGAAATGTGCATTGCTATGAAAAAGCAGCTGGATGAGATCGTCCATTGCCACACTCTGAGGGCTTCTCAACAGAGAGGGTATGATCTAGTTCTCTCTTGTTTATTTATGTACCAGACCACTGACATATTGTCTGATTGAATTCCTACTGTCCACAAAGGAAGGGCATTCTGGAATTCTTGCAATGCCAGAAGCACTGCCCTCATCTCCAGGACATTGATGTGCAAGTTCACCTTGTTTGCCAACCAGGTTCCTTGGACTGTCTTCCCCAGATAATGCTTCAGTCCACCCTATCTGGGAAGCATCCATGATCACCATAGCCTGTGGCTGAGGGGGAGCAAAAGGTCAACCTTGTGTCAACTGTTGACTAAATCCACCATAAGAGGTCCCTTTTGCATGTATTTATTAGGAGAATCTAGTGAGACATCGAATGATGGATAATTGACCATTGGGCAGCTAGAAGCCACTGTAGTAACCTCATGTAAAACTTGGCTAACAGAACTAACACTATTGCTGCTGCCATTGATCCTGAGGCTTGTAGAACATGACGAGCAGCTACCTTCCCATTTCAAATTAGTCTGTTTGATGCCTGATTGTCAGTACACTGGAGGGGGGAGGTGTTGCGATCATCTGTGTAATATCCAATACCATCCCGATGAACTCTAGTGTTTGTGAAGGTTCCTGGTGCGATTTTTGGTAATTTATCATTATCCCTAATTCTGTGCAGAACAGAGTTTCTTGCATTTATCAGTAGATGCCTGGTCAAGGTGGATATGAGCCAGTCATCTAAACAAGGAAACACCCGGAATCCTTGTCGTCTCGAGTGAGCCACGACTACTCCTATGCATTTGATGAACACTCTGGGGGCAGTAGTGAGACCAAAGGGCAGAGCTCAGAACTGGTAATGACTGTCTTACAACCGGAAGTGCAACACCTGTCCATTTTTATGGTAGCATGCATCCTGAATATCTACTGAGCACATCCAATTGTCCTTTTCCAGGAAAGAAAGTATGGACTGAATCGTGACCATTCATAACTTGCTGTGTCAAATTGACTTGTTTAATCTGCTGAGATCCAGAATCAGACTCCAGTCCCCTCCTTTCTTTGGAACTAAGTTCTGAATCCTCTCTGGTCTTGGGGGACCTCTTGAATGACCCTTTTTTCTAATAGTTTTTGAATTTGAATAACTGCCTTATCCATCTGACTGGGTGAAACATCTGGGATTCTTCAGTTTGAGGGGCGTGTTGAGTGAAGGGAATTTGATAACCCTTAGATATTATCTTCTGCACTCACAAAACGGAAGTTATGTTTGCCAGGGTTTCCACTGCAGGGATAGTTTACCCCAATTGTCTCCAGAGGTGGACAATCAGGCCTCTTTTCAGGAGTGCTGGAAGGGTTTTCTGAAAAAAGGTTCTCAGGATCCCTGGTTCTGCAGGCATCCTCTACAGCAAGGGCAGCATCTTCCATTATTATTATTCCCCCCTCTGCCTCTAGGGGAAAAATCTCCATGTGTATTCTTGAAGGAACCCTGAGATTTTTTTTCAACCACATTTTTCCGCTTCCTCTCAGACCTTTTGGATAGGGTCTCTGAGAGGCAGAGAAATGCATGCCCATGACAGACATATTCTTACCTTCCTTCTCACACCTGGATAACATATCTTTGACTTTGGGGCCAAAAAGGGAAGAGCTGTCAAATGTGGGGTTGACAAATGAAGACTTAAAAGGCTCAGCAAAATTTCATAGGTGCATCCAGGCATGCCTCCTCATAGAGATGCCGGAACCCGCTGCCCTACTCGTTTCTTTGGCTGCATGTGTAATGAGCCTCATGGAAGAATTATTAGCTAGAAAGTGTAGGGTTGCTAGCTGGGAAGCCACCTTTTCCTGTGCTCCTTCAATTACTGCTCCTTCAAGGGTAACTGATAACTCCTTGATCAAAACCCTTTGTAACTTTGTGAAATGGGAAAGACAATTCAACGATCATAGGACAAAAGTCGCTGAAGAGAAAACTCACTTTCTGCATCTATCCATCATACTAGAATTTTTATTAAGAGGGTGGATAGTGGAACTCTCCTCCGAAAGTTCCTTTTTGGTTGCTGCCACCATGACCATGACATCAACTGCAACCCCTTTTGTCCAGAAAGCCTTATCAGATGGGGCAGTAATTATTTTGCTAGGTCTTTGGGGAACAGGCTCAGTGGAGTCCAGGGTCTCCCACACTCACCAAGAGATCACACCTATGAGCTCATTGGTGGGCAGAGTCACCCAGGAGGAAGATGGGCAAGAATCAAAGGCTGCCCACTGACTCCTCAGGTAAAGGATTACTGGACTGCCAGCCACCTCTCTGTTTCAACATTTCCAGAATCTCCCAAAGGAAGCATCCTCAGCAGGTGATCATAGGGATCCTTCTCCCTCATCAAGGTCAGTGTCTTCAGTGGCAGACTCTTCTGTGGAGTCCAAATGTTTCCTCTTGCAAAGTCTCTTCTGAGGAACCTCCTCAGTGGGGTACTCTGGGGAAGTATCAGAAGAGACAGGGGTACCCTGCTGGGTATCCTGGCACCTGAGATCCCACTGTCCAGTGAAACGTCCTGGTTGGAAGACAGGCAGTTATAGCCCTCTCCAAAGCCCCAAAAGCTGAATGTTGCTGAACGGAAGAGGATTCCGGCTCCAACAAGCCATGCTTGTGGGATTCAAATCTCCTCCAGCCCAGAAGACAGCTTGTCCGGGGTAGAAGCCAGAGCCGAGCTCATCTGCGCAGAAGCCCCGTGATGCATCAACTGCTCCAACAGCCTGGAAGTCGAGCATACTTGAGGACTATGAGGTTTACTATGGCTCTGGGAGCTCTCTCACTCAGAAAAGGCAGATGAGCTCAGAGCAAAGACCTGATCTGAACAGAGAGACATCTTAGGATCCAAACTGACAGGCACCGGGTGTATCAGATCTGAGAGTTCTGAAGCTTCCTCCAAAGTCGGAGGAGGAGTCAGAGGGGGAGTAGTAGACTTGGATAGCCCTGGAGCCATGTGGGTTGAGGCTGAAGGGGACTTAGTAATGCCCTGCGCTCATAGGATTTTCTGTAACAAATCCTCCATGTCATCCTCAGTAAGGCTCCTGACTGAACAGAAAAAGAACGTAGATAGGGATTTTGGCCAAACAAAAAGGGAGATGGTTCTCTAGAAGGAACTGGATCAATGGTAGGAGAGTACCTTGTCCTCAGGAAAGCTACAATCAGCTTGAAGGGACTTTTGTTAGGATCCAATACCAACAGACTGATCTATTAACCAAAAGCAGCACAACGTTGCGGGTCCACAGAAAGATTTTATTATCACCAAGACAAAAGGTTGAGCACTTTCATCAGATTAAAAATTAAAGACCAGGGGTTGAATCCTATTAGTTCTTACTTGTATATTGAGTGACTCTAATTGTCTTGTGTAACTAATTTATACTTCTGACTTGCTCTTATAAAAGAGGTCAGTGATTTCAGCTAGCTTGCCTATTAATCAATTAAATTAAAATGAATTCTCTGTTGAGAAGTTACAGTAAAAGATCAGCTTTTAACAATGTTAAAACAAATTATTCTAGCTTATCCTTACATTGGCAGTACATTTTTAGGCTATCTGATAAAAATAATAAATATTCAGAATGCTGAAAGGGAGTTGGCATCCTTCCCCAGAAAAAGAACAAAAAGGAGCATATTAGCAACAGCAGGGCACTTAGCTTCACATTACTGTAGGGATTGTAGAACTTTCACAAACTGTTTATATCACCAGAAATCATAATGCTTTGTCTTTTCACTCTAACAGTTAAACATTTACGAGGCACTTGAGGTGCAAAACAAGTACTGTTCTGAGGCTTTCTACCTCACTGTGACAGAGAGATGTACTTTTTATAGTGATGACATATACTGAAAATGTAAGAGCTCAAAAATCACAGCCAAACATTGCCTATGCTAATAACAAAAACTGCAAGTTTAGCTTTTTACTGGCAGCTGTCTGGACTTGTTATGCACAACTGTTTTTCAGCTACTCAGTTTTTGACTTGCTAAAATCTGAGTTACTTGTTTGATATCATTTGTTGAATTTACTTGAGATTCTGCTGAAATAGAGGACTACAGAATGTTTCAAAATAAAAGGCTTGCTAATATTATCATTTTACTAGGCAGAGCTCACCTCCAACAATTTGCTTGGACTTCTTGACCAAAGTTACTTAGTGTAAATCTCAAGGAACAACCATAAGGTGATTATCTCAAACTCTGATAAAGCTTTAGCACTGTATTTTACAATAGGCAAGACTAAGAAGGCTGAAAAATGTGGCTAACTCTACACAATGTAATGTAATGGTTAAGTGTTCTGCTACCCAGAAGGCCACAATTATGATCCCAGAGAGCATGATGCATTTGATATCCAATTGTGATGAGGCTTTAACTTTATCATTGTACTGCAGATAAGTCTTCCCTGAGGTGCATAAGACTATGGTGTACTTGGTATTTAAAGGGTTCATGGAAGATAGGAGTAATTATAATATATAATATTGCAAAAGCTAGAAACTATGTACGGACAGAGTAGAATAGTCACTCTATCATGACAGAGATATAGGTTATTATATCCACTATAGTTATAGTAGTAGGCTCTGTGACAAATGAGTGGGAAAGTATGGAGTAATACACTGGAAGGGCAGGGATACCTGAGAAGGAAATATGAAAGCATATAGAAGTACAAAGCCTATTATTTTCCTTTGTTTTCCAACAATATGCAGGGTCAGGGTATCAGTATGAAGGTAAAGTAGACTGAAATAAGGACAACATGGCAGAGTGAGTAGCTGGTCTACAAGAATCTGGACAAGGGCTCAACATACTAAGGAGTCACAAGACATAGGGGCAAAACAAACTGTCACCCTTTGTCAGGAGCTACTCATGGTACTCTGTGCTGGGCTGTAGACCTTCTCCCCATAAAAAAAAAACAAATACAAAAATAAAATTACATTAAAATACAGAAAATTTCAGAAAGTCAACTATTATTTTTAATTTAAAAGCAGCATAGGTTCATAGGTTCTTAGGATGAAACTAGGCTATTGGCCCAGAGGCTCCTTATAAGCCTAGCCATGAATTTCACCCATGTTCCCACAAAGTCAGCACTTGTTTCCTCTGTCCAGCAGGGACACAGGTGGGATCACAAGGGTGTATTTTCTGTTTCCCATCCAGTCATCCAGGTTCCTCTTAAAGAAAGCTAGTGAGGGACTCTGCTTAACATGGAGAGGGAGTCTATTCCACAGATGGGCGTGTCTTTAGGACACAAATCATTAGCGTCAACAGACTCAGCACAGCTCCTCGTGGTGTCCTGCAGAGTGCTACAAGCAGCAGTGAGCGAAAGAAAGACTTCAACAGATTATAAGTATTTTTTTTCTGCTTTCCTACCAGCGACTGTTTAGTCTCGCTGGAAAGCGAGTTTTCTAACTATCTGAGTTCTGCAAAGTTTGTTTTTTTGCATTTGTCTGCATTTTTTTTTGTGTTTTGCACTTTAAAAGTTGTTTTTGCCTTGTTTAATTGTTGTAGGCTAACGCTCAAATGCGCTAGCCGATCTAAAGCATTTACTGTATTCCTGTGCCTAGTTTCTGTTGTATAAGTGAAAAAAAGAAAAAAATATATCCTTGTTTCCCACCTTTTCTGAACTAGAATATTCCAGTTTTCAGGTATTGCTGAATTCTAGGCTGTGTCATAGTTCCTGTGTTGCCTATATCCTTACTTGGATAGGAGGAAAATCTTTGTTCACCGGTGAGAGTGGGGAGCGCTGAGCAGCCTATCTGTCCCTGGAGGAGTGGTCTCAGCCCAGTAACTAGTAGCTTATTGGCCGTTTTGGGCCATTTCCTATCTCTTTCAAACTCCCTGCCTTAAAAACCCACTTTAGCGTGGTTTTGCGCTTGTAACAGACTCAGCATAGCTCCTCGTGGTGTCATGCATAGTTCTACAAGCAGCAGTGAGCGAAAGAGAGACTTTAACAGATTATAAGTATTTTTTTCTGCTTTCCTGCCAGCGACTGTTTAGTCTCACTGAAAAGTGAGTTTTTTAACTATCTGAGTTCTGCAAAGTTTGTTTTTCTGCATTTGTCTGCATTTTATTGTGTTTTGCACTTTAAAAGTTGTTTTTGCCTTGTTTAATTGTTGCACGCTACACACGCAAGTGCTCTAGCCGATCTAAAGCATTTACTGTATTCCTGTGCCTAGTTTCTGTTGTATAAGTGAAAAAAAGAAAAAATATATCCTTGTTTCCCGCCTTTTCTGAGCTAGAATAGTCCAGTTTTCAGGTATTGCTGAATTCTAGGCTGTGTCATAGTTCCTGTGTTCCCCATATCCTTACTTGGATAGGAGGAAGCTTCTTTTTTCACCAGTGAGAGTGGGGAGCTCTGAGCAGCCTATCTGTCCCTGGAGGAGTGGTCTCAGTGCAGTAACTAGCAGCTTATTGACCGTTTTGGGCCATTTCCTATCTCTTTCAAACTCCCTGCCTTAAAACCCGCTTTAGCATGGTTTTGCACGATTTTGCGCATCACACAACATCACGCAACATCGAGCAATGCCGTTTAAGCAGTTTTTAACAATTCCCGGCTCCACAAAGTCTGCTCTTCAATGTTTTCCTTAGAACTAGTCAAACTCTCAAAGTAAGCACTCAAACGTCATACTACAGCCCAGCACTTGCTGAAATTTCTCAGTAAGCACTAACAAACTTTAGTACTACACCCCCTTATACCATCCAGAAGTACAAGTTTCCCTATTCGTCCATTCCGGTCAGTCAATAAACCAGTTCTTTAAACTATCCAGGCATATCCAAAGTGCAGTTTCAGGTATACTCTCCAGTCCAGCTGGTGAATCTGGGAATCTTGAGGCAATGTTACAATTGCCTTATGTACACAGACAACCCTCTCCTTCTTCCAACAAACTCAAATATTTGTGAGAGATGCAACTATACAGCCAAACTGGAGACTGAGCTCTCTCAACCCAGGACTGGCACAGTCAGTCAGGAGGAGAAGGAAACCACTCGTACCACACAACCAGTCTCACATAGACCAAACGCACCAGCAAACAAGACACATAAACTCACAAAAACATACTCGGAGGTTCTAAATAAAAATCTGCCAAAGCAGCAGAGACCTCCAAAGCAGACATCCAAGCAACCGCTACCCCACAACAAGTTACACGTATCACATACATCATGAAGTCAGTGTGCCACACAGTCGCAGCCCCTAAGGCTAAATAACACACCTAATACACTAGTAATTGGAGACTCTATTGTCAGGCACACTGACGTCCCACTCACCAGACTGAACAAGGAGAGGGTCACTGTAAGCTGCCTGTCAGGAGCCAGGATCTGCCACATAACACAGGCACTCAGATCACTCCACAGCAGGTATAAATATGACTCTGACGTTGTCCATGTTGGTGTGAATGACCTGAGATGTACCTCCCTTGACTACATGAAAAGAGACATAGAAGAGCTCTCTGATCATGTAGCCCAGGCCAGTATGACCCTGACCCTGAGTAGCATATTGCCCTCACCAAGAATGATGCCGCAGTATAAAGACAAAATGATCAATTTCAACAATTGGCTAAGCTATTGGTGTCATTCAAAGGGGATCCAGTGTCTGTCAGCCTGGGATGACGTGCTAGACAAGCCACGTTGCTTCACCAGGGACAGTTTGCACCTGTCACCCTTAGGCTTTCGAATACTGGCTAAGGCTCTTGCCACCCCCATAGTGCCTTTTTTAGGCAAGGCTCAAAAGACAAGCCCAACTCCATAGACAATACCAGAAACAAAAAACTAAGGGTAATGCTACTCAACGCCGGAAGTCTAAACCTCAAGATGCACGCACTCAAGGCACTCCTCAGTATGGAGAAAATTGATATCTGTGCAGTAACAGAAACCTGGTTCAAGGCTCCAGAGAGCACCCCAGCACTACCAGGATTCAACTAATACCATTTGTTTCAGCTCCAGAACTCGGACTGGAATACTAAAGGTGGGGGAGTACCCATTTTCATCAAGGATACCCACACCTCCAAGTTAGTGGCACTGCACAAAGTAGTGGAGACCATCCATGTGCAACTAACAGTAGGTAAAACTGCTTTTCAGTTCATAGCCTGCTACAGATCACCCACCTTGTCTCAGAATCCCCACTCGGCATTCCTGAGAATATTGGAGAATATGAAGGTCTCACCAAACACCATGATATTGGGGGATTTTAACTACTCAAACATTGACTGGAAAACTACTCAAGTCCCAACTCTTTTGCCCAATGGTTCCTGGAGTTTATAAACTCAAATGCCATGGAATAACTGGTCACCACTCCCACAAGAGTGGACAACATATTGGACTTGGTCATCACCAACATGGGGGCTCAATGTTCCACACCAGAGGTAAATCCCTTGTTGGTAAGATCAGACCATAAACATATCACAATGGACATCCGCATCCTGACCCCACCCCCAGCCAAGGAAACCACTGTGAAAAATTTTTCAAAAGCAAACTTCACACTTCTCAAGACTGAGGTGGAAAGTTTCAAAGCCCCCAGGCTAATGGAAAATGCTACCCAAACCGCAGAATCCATTACAAATGCACTCTATAAGCACCTACAGGAATGCATGGATCGTGCCATCCCAAGTAAAACCAAGACTCACTCCTCCAAGAACAGGAGACCAGTCTGGTGGACCCTGGCCATAAATAAGCTATACAACAGAAGGAGGAAACTATTACATGACAAGGAAAAATCCCAAAAAGGGAAGGCATCCTTGATCAGTACTAGCAAGAAACTTCGATCCCTCATAAAATCATCAAAGGCCAGATTCGAAAGAAAAATTGCCAAAGACTCTAAAGATAATCACAAGGCGTTCTTTAGCTATGTCAAAAATCTGGGTGGCAGCTCTCAGATCTGCTCGAGCTGATGCAAAATGGCACAAAATACACCAAACCCACAGACATTGCCAACATCCTGGCAGACAGGTTCAGTGCAAACCTCACCCACCCCTTCCCCCCCAAAATGGCCTGAGTCTATCCCAGAAGAATGCAGTCCCCCAGATATCACAGACACACAGGTGAAAGCAGCCCTCTCCAAAGTAAAAAACACAGCATCAATGGGACCAGATGGTATCCCGGGCTGCATCTTACACTAGCTCCAAAACAAACTAAACCCTCACATGAATTCACTGTTCCAACTCAGCCTTACCACAGGTTATGCACCCAAAGAATGGCGTACAGCAACAGTGATCCCGCTCCACAAAGGTGGCACCACAACGGATCCCAGGAACTATCGCCCTATAAGCCTGACTAGCCTGGTCTGCAAGGCGATAGAGCGCATCATCATGGCTCTCATAAACAAAGACATTGGGAAACTCCAAACACTGGACCCCACCCAATTCGGCTTTGTTAAGGGCAGATCTTGCCTCTTAAACCTAGTTGACTTCTTTAAAACAGTTACCAAAGCCTTAGGTGAGGGAAAGGTAGTCCACACAGCCTACTTAGACCTCGCAAAGGCCTTTGACACAGTACCCCACTCTGGTATCATAAATAAGCTTACCAGCTTAAATATCAACCCATATGTCACAAGATGGATTGCAAACTGGCTCAGGGATAGAACGCACATGGTCAGAGTCGCAGGTGCCATGTCCGACTCTAAACCAGTTACAAGTGGCATCCCACAGGGATCAGTCCTGGGACCCCACTTGTTCGGTATATACTTTTCTGAGGTACAGGCAAACACGGGAGGACTGAGGCTGACCAAGTTTGCAGATAATTGCAAACTGGGAGCCATAATCGACTCTCTGGCTGACACAAGCATCCTCCAGAAGGGCCTTACAGCGAATGATACTTGGTGTCAGAACCATGGCCTCAAACTAAATGCAAAAAAATGCATAGTCATCCCCTTTGGGAAAAACAAAGTGCTCACAAACTACCATATAGGAGGTAATCCACTAATTAATCAGGATCTGGGGACCCAAGTAGATAGTAACCTCTCCTTTGACAATCACATTGCCAAAGTGGTTAGAAAAACCTTCTTTATAGCCCACCTAATCACGAAAGGGTTCACATCTAGATCAAGAGAGGTCATTGTGCCCCTCTACTTATCTCTCATCAGGCCCATAATTGAGTACAAAGCCCCATCTGCGATGTACCTTACCCGACACCTGCAACAGCTGGAGAGACCTCAAAAATACCTCACCAAGAGGATTGTGGGCCTCAAACAGATGCCCTATGCAGCTCGACTAAAGAAACTCCAGCTCTACTCAGTTTCTTACCACCTACTCAGAGGTGATCTCTGCCTGACATACAAGGCCATGTCTAACCTGGAATTGTTGGACATCCTCCACCTCAAGAAAACCAGATCCATCAGAGCTATACGCTCCAGGGATTTAAACCTCAGCACAACAATAAATAGGACATGCTGGGGGGATAGATTCATATCCCAAAGGCTTCCCACGCTCTGGAATAGAATCCCAGTCCATGTTAGGCAGTACCCCTCGCTGACCCTCTTCAAGAGAAATCTTGATGAGTGGATGGGAAATCGTAAATTTGCTCCTGGGATCACTTCTATGGCCCGGCTGGACAGAGGCTCAGGAATCTAGTCTAAAAGGGAGGCAAAAGCCAACACATTCTGGCTAGGCTTATAAATGCCCTAGGGCAGATAGCCTAGTACCTACCTATGAACCTATGAACCTAAGTTATATTAATGTCACAGACCAGGTTGAAGCTTTGCATGTGGGTTGTGAAAGTGGAGTTTGACTTATGGATATGCAGCAACTCCATCAAGACTGAGTCTGAGACGGCCTTGTATGCCAGATACAGGTCACCTCTGAGCAGTCTATACGAGACTGAGTAGAGGGACAGGGCTTTTAGCCTATCTATATAGGATAGGTGTTTGAGACCCTGGATTTTCCTGGTCAGGAACCTCTGTTCTCTCTCCAGCTGCTGCATGTACATGCCAAAGGGGATTTTGTACTCAATAATGGGCCTGATAAGGGGGGGAGTGCTGGGATGTTATGATCTCCTTGTTCCCAGATGAAATATCCTTACTTAAGAGGTGGGACATGTAGAAAGCCTTCCATACAACAGAGGCAATGCAGTGGTCAAAAGTCAGGTTGCTATCAACCTGGGTGCCCAAGGCATCACAACTGATTGTGTGCTTAGAACATTGTTATTTATGTGATAATTAGTGTCAATGCCATTTTTCCCAGAGGGGATAATGATGAATTATTTGGTATTCAGTTTGAGGCCATGCTTCTGACACCAGTCATTAGTTTGGATAAGGCCCTCTTGGAGGATGTTTACTTCACAAGTGGAATTTAAGACAGCGCCCAGCTTGCAGTCATCTGCAAACATGGTCAGCCACAGACCACTGGTTTTGGCTTGTACCTCAGAAAAGTATATCCCAAACAGTAGAGGCTCCAAGAGCAATCCTTGGGGTACACTCCACGTTATGGGTGGCTTCCCCTATTTTGACTGAATGGATTCTATCAGTGAGGCAGTTAGCAACCCATCTGGTAACATATGGGTTGATACCTAGCTGGGACAGTTTATCTATTATGCCTGAGTGGGGAATAGTGTCAAAGGCTTTGGCTAGGTCAATGTAGGTGGAGTGCACCATCTTCCCCTCGTCCAGAGCTTTGGAATCTATTTCAAAGAAGATTACCAAGTTTAACAGGCATGATCTCCCTTTGACAGTAGTGGTCCTTTAGTTTAATTCTTTGCCCAACATTATTTTATTTTTAATTTTCTCCTTGATTTGTGACCTAAGAAGTTGAAAGTTATGTATTTGGAAGTCGGGGGGGAGGGGGTCAGTGGGTTGTACACTGTATTCTGACAGTAGTGAGCTGAGAGGATAAATCACTGTGTGGCAATTATTTATGTACTTATTTATTCATTTATTCATTCATTTGATGCAACCAGCACCAAATCATCAGTTAGAGTCATACAAGTGTGTGTGTGTGTGTGTGTGTGTGTGTGTGTGTGTGTGTGTGTGTGTGTGTGTGTGTGTGTGTGTGTGTGTGTGTGTGTGTGTGTGTGTGTGTGTACTGGGGGGGTAAGTGATCTTATCTGTCCCTCATTTTACAGAATATATTTGATTTTTTGCCTCATATTTTGTTAAAGTTTGTGTGTTGTGGCAAATTAATGAAGACTGTAGACACTAAATACTGATGGCAGACGTTTGAGTTAGAGACCTAATAACCGTCAAAAAGGCATAATAATGCAAACCCTGTTATTCGACCATTATTTATTTATTTGTTATTTATTAATTGGGTTAGGCCAGCTGAGCCAAAGGCCCGTTTTCAGTGAAGACCTGAGGAGAAAAGCTCCAGAAAATAATAAAATATTAACATGCATAGATTAAAAAAAGCAAGATGTTAACATTCATAAATTCAAAAAACAAGAATATTACATTGTTATATCATACATTGAAATGCAGGAAAATTTCCATAGTTATATCGTTCCACATATTTACAGTAACAGAAGTTGCATGAAAAGTACATACAAAAATAAAAATGCTGAAAGAACAGCAGATGAGAGTTTAAAGAAAAAAAAAGTCGGACTTTATATTGGTAATAGATTCATGATATTGTTTCTAGTAAGAGAGAGTATAGGTAGTATAAGGCTGAAAGATTAGAGTGTGTGTGTGTCTTTCGGCTTTTCCCGGTTAGGGGTCGCCACAGCGGAACTCCAGTCCGCTAATGATTGGCAGTAGATTTTGCCGACTTGCCGGGCCTGATGCACAACCTTCAACGAAGGAACGCCCATTCATGCATGTCGCCACACAGAAGACGCTCTAACTGAGAATCGAACGGGATAACGTCTTACTGTGAGGCGACAATGCTACCGCAGCACCACAACCGCAGTATAAGATTGAAAGATTAGAGTAATGACAGGTAAAGGAAGGTGTGTGTGTGTGTGTGGGGGGGGGGGGTTAAATAGGGTCCTGGCATGGGCAAGAGCTAATATTAAGAAGGTAGTTTTTAAGTTCAATTCTGAAACAGGTCGCACAATTAATGTTAGGAATATTTGGTGGGAGGTTGTTCCAGACTTGGGACAAAGTGCTTTTATAGAGAAGTTAACCAAATTTTTTGCTGGTTTTATAGATATTAAGAAGGTATTGATCACAGCTGCATGCAGTTTGACAGGGGTGAAGAGAGATATGAGAGAGGAGAGAGAAGGACAGGCTGAAGGCTTGTATAGTAAGATATGAGTAAACTGCAGCTGGAAAAGGAGAATAAGCTGGGGGAACTCAAGCCATTTAAATTGTTTTAAAGCAAGGCAGCAATGGGATTTTTATGGTTAATCACTGGCAAATTGAGCTATGTTGTTATACATTTATTCCAGTTTGGTAATTAAGGTAGACTGTAGAAATGTGAGTGTAGGAGAGGCATACAAAAGACAGGGTAGAAGGAAAGCCTGTGCCAGAGAGGGTTTGGAGTTACAGGCAAGGAATGTTTTGTTTTAATTTTAATTATATAAAGACAATATATGTCCCTGAGTTTGTTCCTTTGTCCACCATGAATTTTAATTTATTTTTAATTTATTCTTGAACTACACTGAGAGGTATGTGTGTGCATGTGTGTGTGTGTGTGGGGGTGGGGTTGTATGTGGGGGGGGGGGTTGCAGTGAATTTTGCATTGTATTCTAGCAGCACTGAGTTGAGAGAATAAATAAATTCCTGAGTGTCAGTTACTGATATAGTCATTCATTCAGTCATTTAGCACATTTAAGCATCTGATGTATAAATTCACAGTTCTACAAGTGGCTGTAATTGATGGTCACATGTTTGTGTGAAATTGTGTGCATTTATGTATGTATATGTTGGGGACGTAGATGCTGTCAACTGTCTCTAATTTTGCAGAATGTTTCTAATTTTTTGCATCATATTTTGTTTTGCGTTTTTTTCTGGAAAATCAGTGAGGATGGCAGTCACTAAATAATGATGACAGGCATCTGAGTTTCTAACTTAATAGCTTTAAAAAACATGCTAATGCAAAGCCTGTTAATCTATCAACTTTCTTAGTTTAGTTTATGTAAACAGTAGCTGTCCCTGATGTTAGTCCTTTGTTTACCACTATGTTTTAGCTTTCTTCTTGATTCTTGAGCTAAGAGATTGGGACATAAGTGGGGGGGCAGTGGGCTGCACACTGTATTCTGACAGCTGTGAGAAGAGAAGATACATTTCTGTGCAGTAATTATTTATGCATTTATTCATTAATTTGATTACAATCAAATATCTGAGATGTAGAGTCATAGTCATACAATTGTCTGTCATTGATGGCCAGATTTGTGTGTGTGTGTGTGTGTGTGTGTGTGTGTGTGTGTGTGTGTGTGTGTGTATGTGTGTGTGTGTGTGTGTGTAAGGAAATATACCTGGTAGTGGCTAGACTCAAACCCTGTACCATGGTAGCAGGAGCTTGAATTCCCTACCCACCACCACTTGTGAAAGTTTTGCTTCATAATGCTGTTCTGTTCCTCATAAAATATGTGGTTTTCTGGAAAATAATGACAGGCATTTGAATTTCAGACTTCATATTCTTCAGAACATACATAGTAACACAAAACCTTTTATTATAGTAATTTTCTGTTTATAAGATCATTGTTGGCTCTGTCCAGGTTTTTTGTGCTAACAGGTTGAGAGCTACTGTGAGAACTGAATTCAATGAATATGTGTGGGGGGCTGTATTCCACCATTATTGTCTTTGTCTAGGTGTTTTGTGCTAAGAAGAGAGCTATGGTGAGAACTGAATTCACTAAATGATAGCCATTTAAGTCTCAGTCTAGTTGTCTTTCACGAAACAGCTGATTTGGCATAGTGGTATGTTGCTCTGTCTGTAGTACACAGGGTCCTGGGTTCATGACTTGGCAGTGAAATGCATGGCGGTAACACAGCATTTTATTCAAGCAACTTTCCAAGGTTATACAAGCAATGTTTAAAACGTGTCTCTAGTTTTGGGGCTTTTGCCCCCCCCCAATAATTTTTGGCTTTTTCCAGATTTCCTACACTTCAAAGTTGAGATATACAGTTGAGTGTTGAGTGGATTTTACAAGGAGTTGAGAGCTTGAAGAGAAATTTAGTGCTGCTTATGCTGAGTCTGCTTACATTGTTAATACCACAACAGGTAGTGTACTAGCTTTTGATGCAGAAGGCTGTGGGTTCTACTCTCACAGTATATAGATGCATTGCTGATACTGTACTGTGTTGTAATTTTAAAGGGGGTGGATGCTGCATTCCTGAGAATGTCCTCTTTGGTGGAGATACATAGTAATGATGAACTTGTTATCAATTTGCCATCTATCTCCTATTGCAATATTTCCAGCTTAGCATTTTTTATGTAACATAGAAAATGTATTCCTCAAGGGCAATGGGCACTTTATTTGTAGGTGAAACAATAAAATATAAAATTGTTTGCTAGCAGCAACCTCTTCATTAGTTACAGATCTCTTTAATGTGGAATTATTTAAATGACTTTTACTTCTGCAGAGATTGTGCATATTTACTGATACTGGCGGATGGCAGAAGTTTGAGTAGACTTTTATGATGGAAATGTTCTGAATTGGACAGTTTTGTTATTACCGGTGTGTGCACTTTGTTTCATTGTTTACTGGAAAAATGTTCCAAACAATAATTTTAAAATGCCTTCTAACAACTATACTGTATTATACAAGGAATATAATTTAATACAACCAGGAAGGCATATCAAAGAACATATGTATGTTTCCTGTGCAAGGGGCCTATGATTTGAAAACAGCCCAAAGTTAGTCTTTATCTGCCACTGGCCAGATGTATTTTCTTTGAATGTGGGTTTCAATACTGTTTCAATGAGTGTGAGTTTCAAGGGCAGAGAAGTTTTAATGCTAAGTCTATTTTCATTGTGAGACTGCATTGCTTTGTTTAGCTGATGTCTATTAGTGTTTGTGCTGTAATATGTAAAATAAAACTTTTAAATGAAATCCAAATCATTGTAGAAGTAAAGAAGTATGCACATTACAATGTTTATGGTAAACAGGGCAACATAGCCAAGTAATGGGACATTGGAATAGCTGCAGGGGAAGGCCCAATTCGACTATGATTTTGTGAGGGGGAGGGCAGAAAACTCAGACAGCCCTGGCTGAACTATACGTCTCAACTGTCCAGATTTTTGCAGACTGAATAGATTTTTGCTTCTTATTTTTGGTTTGTTCCTCATAACACTTGTGTTTTTTTTTTTTTGACAAATCATTTAGGAATGGTCACTAAATAATGACAGACAGGTTTCACACCTCACACCCTTCAGAAAAATGCATGCAAAACCTGTTATTCTGTCAGCTGTCTAAGTTTATACAAGAGCGATTTTTAGTACTGTTTCTATGTTCTGCCAATATATTTGGCCTTGTCCAAATTTCCTGCATTGAGGTATGAGCAAATAAATCGCTTTATAGAATTAGGTATATCCAAACCTCTCATCTGTCCCCGATTTTGGCTCAAAATGTTGCTCTCCCCTAATAATCCCTCTGCAAAATGACAAATTTGGAAACAAACATGGAGGGTTTACAATTAATAAATAATTGTAATGATCGGAGTTACAGATTACTTTTAATTTCAGAAATGCATGTAGATTCTCTTATTTTGTCAGCTGATCAAGTTAACAGTACTAATATTAAAATATTGTCCCTTTGACAGGTTCCCAGCTGTATTGTGTGGCTATTTTATATTTTTGCATCACATTTTTGGTCCATTTTTCATAAAATTGTGGTTTTCTGGCAAATTAGTGGCAAATCATTAAAGACTGAAGTTGGAAAATAGTGACAGACATTTGAGTTTCAGATTTCATCTCCTTCAGAACATTCATACTAATGCAAGACCTAATTATATTTCCAAGTTTATAAGAGCAATATTTAAAAATTGTCCTAATTTTTTTTGGCCTTTGTCCCACTTCTATTTATGGCTTTATCCAGATTTCTTGCTCTGAGAGGTATGACAAATGTCTCAGGGCCATCACCGTCAGCCAGAGACATTTCAAATTGTGACATACTTGTTGCAGCCCACTCCCCCACGTAGTGACTCTGGATGTGTCCAAGCAAGCCAAGGAGCAGTTATGCAGTGTTAAGTGTGCAGAGTATCCCCCATCCAATGCAGACACAAGTACTACAGTGACTTTTCATATGTCCTTGATTTTGCAGAATGTTCTGCTCTTCTGTCATATTTTTATACTGTTGATTTATGCTGCTTCTTATTCAGAAAATGCATCTTGTTGCAGTATCTCTTGCTCTGTGTTTAAGTAGCAATACTTTAATGACCATCAGGTAAGCTTGTCTGAGACTGTAAGATGCAAGTAAGCTTTAATAAGCATACTGTT
The DNA here is from genome assembly GCF_019279795.1 of Protopterus annectens. Taxonomy (NCBI): domain Eukaryota; kingdom Metazoa; phylum Chordata; order Ceratodontiformes; family Protopteridae; genus Protopterus; species Protopterus annectens. Next base: position 1,222,681,441 of record NC_056743.1, read on the forward strand.
AAAGAATTACCAACATTGAAAGCCTTTTTGTTGTTGCCATGCAGAGAATATTTACATAACTAGATAGCGTATAAGCCTTGGGTATTGAAATGCATACGACAGTATTTGTAATAAAGGACAGGATTACAGTATTTTCAGAAGCTCATTACATTTGTTGGAGACTTGCAGTCATTTTTGCAAGCTTTACATGTAAACTAAACAGAATACCAGTCTATCATGTGTGGTCCATAACATGTGCAGTAATCCTTTGAGCAATTTATCTTGAGCTTGTTTCTTGTTTGCTGTTAATTTTTTCCTTTGATCATGTTTTCCCCATGAAGCATGTAGATAGCTGTCAAGCAACAGGTCTTTTTGGATAAGAAACATTTTTACAAGTGGAGGTATCACAGAGATTGCTACTTTCAGTATGTTACTTCTTACTTTTATAAAGCTTAATATAAATTATAATTAGAACTGCAGTGCAAGGAGAAAGTACAGTTGTGTACACTTACCATAAATGCAGATGTTCGAGTGTATTCACTGTTGCAGTCATTACATTAGGGTTATCTGCTTGCAGTAGCCCTCAGTCAGCCTGATTAACAAAGTCTTGGGTCCTGCATCGGTTGCTGTCCCTTCTTCCATGACATCAGGTTATCAGGGGTATAAAACATGCAGCTGACGCCATTACATCAGTTTTTCTTGACCCAGATGTCAGGTGCCCCCCTAATGGGAAGCAATTAAATCTATAATACAAGGATATACCTCCAACAAAAAAGCAAATACACCAAAAATCTTTTTGAGCATAGTAAATGAGAGTAGAGTTATAGCCAAAAGAAGAAAGGGGGCTGGAGGGAGGGTAACCAGGACTGCAACAGTGAATACACTCGAACATCTACATTTATGCTAAGTGTGCACAACTGTACCGTGTTCTTTGTGTTTCACTGTTGCAGTCATTACATTTGGGTAGATTCCCAAAGCTAAGGTTGGGAGGAGGAATTTAGATAGAGTTAGGACCAGCTATAAGGCCATGCAAGGCTGCAGTGTCAAAACCAGCTCTGGATTTAGACAAATTTGGCAAATGATAATGCTTGGTGAAAGTATGTACAGAACTTCAGGTAGCAGCTTCTTGGATGTCCCTTGTAGGGATGCCCCTGAGAAAGGCAGTCAAGGTAGATGCAGCCCTGGTTGAATGGGGTTTGATGCCTTGTGGGGTAGGTTTTCCATGGTGCTTATAGCAGAATTGAATGCAGTGGCCTATCCATTTTGAAATGGTTTGCTTTGAAATAGCTTTCCCCTCTGTCCCTGCAGCAAATGCCACCAGCAGTTGTTCAGATTTTCTTTGAGGTTTAGTCCTGTCCAAGTAGAATCTAAGTTGTCTGCGCACATCTAAGGAATGCAGTATCCATTCCCCTTTGCTCTGTGGGCTAGGAAAGAAGGTAGGCAAATAAATGGACTGATTAAGAGCCACACTGGATACCACCATGGGCATGAAGGAGGGATTGGTTCTGAAGGACACCCTGCCTGCATGAAAGGTGATGAAAGGCTCCACTGCCATAAGGGCCTGTAACTCAGATACCCTTCTTGCAGAAGTGATTGCTAAAAGGAAAGCTGTTTTACAGGAAATGAATTTTAAATCTGCAGTAGCAGCTGGCTCGAAAGGAGGGAGAGTGAGTTTCTCCAAGACAAAGTTAAGGCCCCAGGCTGGAGTTGGAGCTCTCCTCAGTGGCCTTAAATTTTTGGGCCCTCTGAGGAACTGCTTGAGCAGTGTGTGAGAGAAGAGGGGAGGCTCTGTGCTATAATGAGCTGAAATAGCTGAGGCATGAATTTTGATGGAGGAAAAGGACAAGCCCTTATGAAGCATCTCAGTCAAATATTGTAGAATCTGAGGTAAACTGAGCACTGCTGTGCTCATCCCTTGAGATTGGTTCCAGGTGCAAAATCTTTTCCATTTTGCAGCATAAGATTTTCTAGTACTAGGTGTCCTAGCTTGTAAAATGATATCCATCACTGATTTATTGAGGGTTGGTAAAGGAGAGATTAGGTAATTAGCCAGTCTGCTAGGTTCAGTGTTTGCAGCTGAGGGTGTAGAATCTGGTTCTCCTGCTGAGACAACAGGGAAGGAGTCTGAGGCAGGTGCCATGGGGCCAAGCATGACATACTACGCAGGAGGGGGTACCAGTGCTGGCGTGACCAGTATGGTGCAATTAAAATCGTCCTTGGCTTGTTCTGTTTGATCTTTAGTAGTACCTTGGAGAGCAGAGGCAGAGGAGGAAAGGCATAAACTGATAGGTTTTTCCAGATGAAGGATAGAGCATCCACTTTTCAAGCTATTTTGTGGGGAATCCTTGCGCAAAATATTTCCAGTTGATGGTTCTGAGGGGAGGCAAACAGGTCTATATCTGGGCTGCCCCATTTGCTTATCAACAAGTTGAAAATCCTTGGTTCCAGTTTCCACTCATGTGGGTCCATGAGGTTTCTGCTTAGTCCATCTGCCAGTGTATTTAGTTTTCCTGGCAGGAAATGAGCTTGTAGATCCACTTGGTAGCTCAAGGCTGTGTCCCAAAATGCCATGGCTAGTCTGCAGAGGGGGTAAGAGTGTGTACCCTCCTGCTTGTTTATGTACCACATGACCGTGGTGTTGTCCGTCTTTACCATTAGTTGCCCTGGAAGAATGTGGTCCTTGAAGGCTGTCAGAGCATTCTGTACAGCTAACACTTCCTTTTGATTTATGTGTAGGTGCATTTGACTTGTGTTCCATTTGCCCTGAATGCACTTCCCTGCCAGGTGCTCCATGCATAGTCTGATGCATCTGTTGTTAAGGTTTTGGTGGCAGGGGGTAGTGTGAATGGTAGTCCCTTGTTTTGGTGGCAAGCCTCTGCCCACCAAAGGAACTCTAGGCATAGGCAATGTATGATAGGAATCATAGCTTCTAGATCCTGTGAATGTTGACACCATAGGCTTTTGAGATATCATTGTAGTTTTCTCATACGCAGCCTTGCATATGGAATTAGAAGAATGCCGGAGGCCATAAACCCCAAGGCTTGCAGTATTTGTCTTGCAGATAACTGGGTTTTTGTGGCCACTTGTTTGAAGTAGGTTGTCAAATGAGTCCATTTCTCTGGCGTGAGGAAAGCCATCTGGAAAGTTGTATTCAAGTTTGCTCCCAGGAATATAATTTGTTGACAGGATACCAGGTGTGATTTCTTTTCGTTTATGGTGTACTCCAGACAACTCAGTACGCATTGTACAAAGGCCAGATGATTCAGAAGTATGTCCTGGCTTTCTGCCTGAATTAGACAATCATCCAGGTATGGATATATTTGAATATTTATTTGCCTGCAGATTGCAATGACTGGAGCTAGGCACTTTGTGAATACCCTGGCCATAGTAGATAAGTCAAAGGGCAGTGCAGAGAACTGATAGTGCATGTCGCCTGCTTTGTAGTTCCTGTGTACTGTTTCCTTGCCTTATTTGGGGGAGAGGAAGTTACCTTGCTTACCAGTGGGAGTGGGAAGCATTGAGCTGCCTTTTGTCCAGTTTTGTGAGGTTTCAGCCAGTAACTAGTAGTTTATTGGTCGTTTTGGGCCAGTTTCTAGCTTTTTCCAGCCCCCTGGTATAAAACGCAGTAAACGCGCGTTTTTCAGCTTGTACCTACTCAGCACAGACTCCACGTGGGCCAGCAGAGTAATCCAGGCTGCAGAGAGCTGAATAAGCGACCTTTCTTGATACTAAGTATATTTTTGTTGCTTTCCACATCTGAATACCTAGCGACTGTATTTCGCCTGCCTTTCTGTTACATTGAAGCTGTTTTACTGCATTTAACTTAATATTGCACTTGGAATCCTTGTTTGTTACTATTTGACTGTATTTGTAGCAAATTCTTCTGTGTAAGCTGTAGTAGCTGATTCATAGCATTTATAAGTGTTTGCTGTACCTGTTTCTGCCTGTTTTGTGAAAAAAGAAAAAAAAGAAAAAATATCTCTTGTTTTTCCTGCTTTACTAGTTTAGTCCAGTTTCAGAGTTGCTGATTCCTGGGCTTTGGTTGTAGTTCCTGTGTACTGTTTCCTTGCCTTATTTGGGGGAGAGGAAGTTACCTTGCTTACCAGTGGGAGTGGGAAGCATTGAGCTGCCTTTTGTCCAGTTTTGTGAGGTTTCAGCCAGTAACTAGTAGTTTATTGGTCGTTTTGGGCCAGTTTCTAGCTTTTTCCAGCCCCCTGGTATAAAACGCGGTAAACGCGCATTTTCAGCTTGTACCTACTCAGCACAGACTCCACGTGGGCCAGCAGAGTAATCCAGGCTGCAGAGAGCTGAATAAGCGACTTTTCTTGATACTAAGTATATATTTTTTTGCTTTCCACATCTGAATACCTAGCGACTGTATTTCGCCTGCCTTTCTGTTACATTGACGCTGCTTTTACTGCATTTAACTTAATATTGCACTTGGAATCCTTGTTTGTTACTATTTGACTGTATTTGTAGCAAATTCTTCTGTGTAAGCTGTAGTAGCTGATTCATAGCATTTATAAGTGTTTGCTGTACCTGTTTCTGCCTGTTTTGTGAAAAAAAAGAAAAAAAGAAAAAAATATCTCTTGTTTTTCCTGCTTTACTAGTTTAGTCCAGTTTCAGAGTTGCTGATTCCTGGGCTTTGGTTGTAGTTCCTGTGTACTGTTTCCTTGCCTTATTTGGGGGAGAGGAAGTTACCTTGCTTACCAGTGGGAGTGGGAAGCATTGAGCTGCCGTTTGTCCAGTTTTGTGAGGTTTCAGCCAGTAACTAGTAGTTTATTGGTCGTTTTGGGCCAGTTTCTAGCTTTTTCCAGCGCCGGTTAAGCAGGTTTAAACTATTCGGGCTACCTAAAGTCCACTCTTCAAATTTTCCCTTAAAACTACCTTCCTCGAACTATACTACTGATCTAATCAGCGTATCCTATAACTAAAAAGATCATCTCCACTTGACTCCAAGTAGACTATTCTCTATCTGTTAAACCTAGCACTTGCTCCTACAGTACTTATTACCTTGATACGGCACTCTTGTCATAGATAGTACCCCAAAAAGGTAACCCCCCATTTCTCGGTCACCCACGTCCCCCTGAATCTTTTTTAAAGTTTTTGTCTATCCTTCTAGCATGTCAAGGGATCAGTTGCTAGTGTCCTCTCCTGCTCAGCTGGTGAACCTGGGAATACTGAGGCAATGTTACAATTGCCTCATGTACACAGACAACCCTCTCCTCCTCCCACAAAACACAAATACATGCGAGAGATGCAACTATACGGCCAAACTGGAGGCTGAGCTCTCTCAACACAGGACTGGCAAGACCAGTCAGGAGGAGAAGGTTACCACACACACTATAGACCCAGTCTCACATAGCACCATTACAACCTCAAATCATACACATAAACACACAAAGACATACTGGAGGCTCTGATCAAAAATCTACCAAAACAGCAGAGGCCACCAAAGCAGACACCCAAACAACCACCACCTCAGAACACAACACCTGCAACACATAGACCTCACAGTCAGAGTGTCAAACAGTCACAGCCCTTAAGGCCAAACACAATGCCAGACACACTAGTCATTGGTGACTCCATAGTCAGACACACTGACGTCCCGCTCACCAGACTGAGTAAGGAGAAGGTCACAGTAAGCTGCCTGTCGGGCGCTAGAATCCGCCACATAACGCAAGCACTCAGGTCTCTCAACAGCAAGTACAAATATGACTCAGTCATTGTCCACGCTGGTGTAAACGACCTGAGACGCACCTCCTTGGACTACATGAAAAGAGACATTGAGGAGCTCTCTGATTATGTAGCCCAGGCAGGTATGACCCTGACCTTGAGCAGTATCCTACCTTCACCAAGAGTGATGCCACAATACAGAGATAAGATGATCAGCTTTAACAATTGGCTTAAACACTGGTGTCATTCAAAGGGGATCCAGTATCTGTCTGCCTGGGATGACATGCTGGACAAGCCACGCTGCTTCGCAAGGGACGGCTTGCACCTGTCACCCTGGGATTCCGGATATTGGCAAAGGCTCTTGCCACCCCATAGTGCCTTTTTAGGCAAGGCTCAAATTCTAAACCTACCACCCTAGAACACAAAAAGGGAAAAAACTAAGGGTAATGCTGCTCAATGCCAGAAGTCTCAATCTCAAAATGCACGCACTCGAGGCCCTTCTCAGTATGGAGAACATCGATGTCTGCGCTGTGACAGAAACCTGGTTCAAGGCTCCTGAGAGCACCCCAGCGCTATCAGGTTTTACCTCATATCATGCGTTCCGCCCCAAAATCCGGACAATACCAAGAAAGGAGGGGGGGTATCCATATTCATCAAGGACACCCACACCTCAAGACTGGTGGCAACGCACGATGCATCGGAGACCATCCAGGTGCAATTAACCATAGGCAAGACTGCTCTGCAAATTGTAGCATGTTACAGGCCACCTCACAAACTCAGGAACCTCACATGGCCTTCCTGAAAACACTAGAGGGGATAAATGTATCACCAAACACCATCATACTAGGTGACTTCAATTACCCTAATATAGACTGGGAACACTACTCAAGCCCAAACACCCTAGCCCAAAAGTTCCTGGAATTCATAAACTCAAATGCCATGGAACAACTAGTCACCATCCCCACAAGAGGAGATAACATACTTGATCTCATCATCACGAACATGGGAGCACAATGTTCAACACCGAAAGTATACCCCTCACTGGTGAGATCAGATCACAAACTAATCTTGCTGGAGGTCCTCATCCCACCCCCACCTGAAATAAAAAAGACCACAGTAAAGAACTTCTCAAAAGCCGACTTCACACTTCTAAAGACTAGTGTGGTCTCCTTTAAGGCCCCCGAGCCGGCGGAAAACAGTACTCAAGCCGCTGAATCACTTACAAACACCTTCTACCAGCACCTGCAGGACTGCATGGATAAGGCAATCCCAAACAAAACAAAGACTCTTAGTACCAAAGGCAAGCGTCCAGTCTGGTGGACCCCAGCCATAAACAAACTCTACAATAAAAGGAGGAAGCTACTACAAGATAGAGCAAAATCCTTAAAAGGTAAGACACCCTTGATCACTATAAGTAAAAACTAAGAGCTCTCATAAAATCATCCAAAGCAAATTTTGAGAGAAAAATAGCTAAAGACTCAAAAGACAATCATAAGGCCTTCTTTAGCTATGTTAGAAACCTAGGAGGAAACTCCCAGATATGCTCAGAACTAGTTCAAAATGATGTGAAGATTACTGATCCTACAGACATTGCCAACATACTGGCTGACAGGTTCAGTGCAAACTTCTCTCCCCAAAAGGAGAGATATCTATACCAAACGATTGCAGCCCCCTAAACATCTCCAGCGCCCAAGTGAGAACTGCTCTCTCCAAAGCAAAAAACACAGCATCCATGGGACCTGATGGTGTCCCCGGCTGTGTGCTCCACGAGCTCAATGAGGAATTAAACCCACAGCTAGGACAGCTGTTTAATCAAAGTCTTACCTCTGGATACGCACCCAGGAGTGGCGCACTGCAACTGTGGTCCCACTTCACAAAGGCGGTGCCTCCACCGACCCTGGAAATTACTGGCCCATTAGCTTGACAAGCCTTATCTGCAAAGCCATGGAGAGGATCATAATGGACCTCATAAATAAAGACATAGGGAATTTGCAGACTTTGGATCCAACCCAGTTTGGCTTTGTCAAAGGCAGATCATGCCTTTTAAACTTGGTTGACTTCTTGAAACAGTCACCAAAGCCATTGGCGAGGGAAAGGCAGTCCATACAGCCTACCTCGATCTGGCTAAGGCCTTCGATACAATACCCCACTCGGGTATCATTGAAAAACTCATCAGCTTAAATGTTAACCCATACATCACAAGATGGGTTGCAAACTGGCTGAGTGACAGAACCCACAGGGTCAGAGTTGCTGGCGCCATGTCAGACTCAAAACCTGTCACAAGTGGTGTCCCACAGGGCTCAGTCCTGGGCCCACTCTTGTTTGGCATCTACTTTTCTGAAGTACAAGCAAACACAGGAGGGTTATGGCTGACAAAGTTTGCAGATGACTGCAAACTGGGCGCCATAGTAGAAAACACATCTGACACAGATATCCTTCAGAAGGGTCTCACAGAAATGGATAACTGGTGCCAGAGCCACGGCCTGAAGTTAAATGCCAAAAATGCATAGTCATACCCTTTGGGAAAAACAAGGTTACCCCTAGCTACCAAATAGGTGGCAATCCACTGAGCACAGAAGAAGTTATCAGGGACCTGGGGACCCAGGTTGATAGTAGTCTGTCATTCGACACCCATGTAGCTAAAGTAGTTAGGAAGACCTTCTACATTGCCCACCTTATCATGAAGGGATTCTCATCTAGATCAAGGGAGGTCATAGTCTCCCTTTACTCATCACTCATCAGACCAATGATTGAGTACAATGCCCCATTCGGGATGTATCTGACCCGACACTTGCAGCAGCTGGAGAGGCCACAAAAGTTCCTCACCAAAAGGATAAAGGGTCTCAAATCTGTCCTATGCTGCCCGACTGAAAGAACTCCAGCTCTATTCAGTCGCCACCGCTTGCTCAGAGGTGACCTTTGCCTAACATACAAGGCCATGTCAAACCCAGATTTGATGAATATGCTTCACCTCAAAAAATCTAGATCCATCAGAGCCACAAGGGCGGGAGACTTAAACCTCGACACGGCTATTAATAGGACGTGCTGGAGGGATAGATTCATCACCCAAAGACTCCCTATGCTGTGGAACAAAATCCCGGTACATGTGAGGCAGAGCACCTCGCTGGCCTTGTTCAAGAGAAATCTTGACCAATGGATGGGAGATCGCAGATATACCCCAGGGATTACCTCAGTGTCACTGCTCGACAGAGGCACAGCAAAATAATGGGTATAGTTCCCCATACTAAAGGGGTGGCGTAAGCCACAAAACGATGGGCTAGGCTTGTAAATGCCCTCGGGCAGATAGCCTAGTATGAACCTATGAACCTATGAACCTATGAAGCATAGGTATCTTCTACAAGACTCCCTGATAGGGATGTGCAGGTATGCTTCTTTTAAGTCTACTGTTGCCAACCATGCATCTTTGCCTAGCATAGGAAGCAGCTGGTGAAGAGTCAGCATCTTGAATTTTGGAATCACCAGAAAGGTATTTAGAGTAGAAAGGTCCAGGATAGGATGCCATGTATTGCCTTTTCTGGGTACCAGAAAAAGTCTAGAATAGAAACCTTGTCCCTTTTCCTCTTCTGGTACCAACTGAATAGCCCCCATGCTTAAGAGAGACAGTACTTGATTTTGGGCCTCTGCCTGCTGATTTGGGGGTAGATCTGGCCACCCGCTTGGTGTTGGTAAGGTGTGGAAGTGAAATCTGTAACCTTGGGACACTATATTTAAAACCCATTTGTCCTGGGTAATGAGTTCCCAGTTTTTGGCCTGCAGACCAATCTTTCCGCCTAAAGGAGCATTCAGTTGAGAAGTGTCTGGAAGTTTTAAAAGCAAGTCATTGATACAGTTTCCCATAGGGGGGATGTCTTACTACTCCTTGATTTGGGTGCAGAAACCCCCCACTGCTTAGTCTTGTGTGTCCGGTGGGACTGAAACCTGAGGTTTCTGCTGTATTTGGGTTTGGCTTGAGAAGACCAGGAAGGGGCTGGAAAGGACCAATTCTTAGAGGGCCGGTGCCTACTAAATCTAGGAGGCTGAACTTGTAAGAAATCTTTAACAGTTTGCATAGATTTAGCTTTATCTTCCATCTTTTTAAGAACTTCCTCAGCCTTGTTGCCAAACAGGCAGTCCTGATTTAAGGGAGCATCCAACAATTTAGTTTTAATGTGATCAGGCAAAGATTGATCCTTAAGCCAAGCATGCCTTCTGAGCACAGACCCAGTAAAAGCAGCCCTGCAAGAGGCCTCTAATGAATCAAATCCACATTGCAAAGTATGTTTTCCAACCTGTTCAGCAGAATGCATTAAATCCTGTAATTCTTTATTTTCCGCACAGTCAGGAATCAACATAATTTTCTGTTTAAGCAATGCAATAACATGTTGCTGATATTTTATCATATGAAACTGGCAGTTTAAAGCCCTAATGGCCAAGGTTGCAGAAGTGTAAACCTTCTTACCCCATCTATCCAGCACCCTGGAGTCTCTATCAGAAGGGGTAGGATTTTTAGCAGTAGAGGCCTTAATGCCCTTGGGTCCCTGTTAAATAGTCTCTGGATCCACAATAGGATTTTTAAAAAGGAACTTGTGTGAATCAGAAACCCTGTAATATCTGTCAGGTTTTCTGAGAGCAGGAGGAAAAGAATCAGGGGCCAAACTAGATTCCGAAAAAAACATCATCAACAATGTCTAGTACAGGAGGGATAGCTAAAGGCCTATGCTGAGGCAGGAGTAAGAAATCCCTAAGCTTCATAGGTTCATAGATTAGTACTAAGCTAACTGCCATTGCGAGCCATTTTAAGCCTAGCCAATTATCCCTTGTGAGACTCAAACCCTGCATCTTGTGTTTGTAAGGCAAACACCTTAACCATTTGGACACCCTCCCTCTTTTTTGAATCAGAAAAATCCTGGCTTTCCCAGTGGAAATGCTCTTTTAGAGTATGTAAGTTTTCACCAAAAGAAAAATCCTCTGGAGAGGAAGCAGGGGGAATACAGTCCTCTGCATCAAAATCCTCATAAGTAGATAAGGGCAAACCCAAATCATCAGAAGAATCAGAAAAATCATAATCCTGTCAGAAGATCCATAAACAACTGCAGTCCTAGGTCTCTCAGAAGGGGGAGGTTGGCTTCCCCTGATTAGAGTAATAAGATCTTCAGCCATTCTTATCATTTGTTTTTTAGGCATAGAGGCCTGAGCATGCGGCCTGGGCATTGTTTTTTTTAAGCATGGTTTGAGATTTATGCCTAAATGAAGAAGGAGGCATTGGTTTAATATGCAAGTCCGTAGGCCTGAATACACCCTCAGAAGCCGGTGCCTGCACAGCGGCTCTGGACCCATCCAAGGTAGAGACATCCGCAGGTTCCATAGTTGAAGGATCTCGCAGCATACCTGACTCCGAATGGGTCTAAGTAGAGGCCTGCGAATCAGAAGTAGCGGGTATCAGGGGCTGCAAAAGCACCTCACTGAGTACTGGCGAACTGGCAACTAGCTTAGGAGAAGCATCGTTGGCAGTTTTGGACCTCGGTGGCCCGTCTCTGTCTTTATCTTTGCATTTTTTTGAAATCCCGATAGTCGGATGGCTAACTAATGACATTTCTGGATAATTAAACCGAGAACCGAAATATTTAGAGGCAAAAATATACCGACGATGGATAGTGCGCTGATTAAATAAAGCACAAAACCGACAGCAAGGTAAGTCGTGGTCAGGGCCTAGGCAAGGAATACAATACGAATGAAAATCTTTATGAGGTATTTGTTTTCCACAAGTAATGCAATTATTAACTTTTACTGACATCAGTAAGGAGCAAGAAAAAGTTTCCCCAATGGAGTACTTAGCTTTAGCTGAAGACTTTGGTTCTGAAATTCAAAAATGAAAATTTCAGGAGCTGGCTGACTGGCACTTGCGAACTGCTTCTGCTTCGGGCACCGCACGGCAAGAAGGACTGATGTAATGGTGTCAGCTGCATGTTTTATACCCCTGACGACCTGACGTCATGGAAGAAGGGACAGCAACCGACGCAGGACCCAAGACTTTGTTAATCAGGCCAACTGACGGCTACTGCAAGCAGATAACCCTAATGTAATGACTGCAAGTGAAACATGAAGAACATGTGGTTTGAGTTGAGTGCTGCTTGTTTTTTATACTTGATTTTGACTGGCATTCCAGTAATGTATTTAAAAAGTAATTTGTTTCTTCATGCCTCACAACCTTTTTTGTTTCCATATAGATATTAAGTAAGCTGTCATGTAGCCAATGCATTGAAATATTTTTTTCTTCCTCACTTAATTTTGTGTTGATTGGACTCTCATAATGACAGTTTGGCACCCAGGGCAGCGTATTTAATTAAAGTCCCAGTTTTTTGCGGTTTTTAACATAGCCTCACCCCTTTCTGATTGGCCGCACCCCTTCTCATTGGCCCCACCCATTCAGCTGTCTCCTGCAGCCCCCCTTTGATTTGAAGCCACCAGCCGCCACTGGTCTTTGGTGATGGACTCCTTGAAGAGAGTCTAGGTGCTTTCTCTTGCACATGTTTTTTTCTGGGTATTTCCTCAGTGGGATGATCTGGGGAAATCTCAGAAGAAAAAAAATCACAATTTTCTGAGAGGAAACCTGAGACTTCAGTATAGGATGTGCCCATGGAGAGGGTAGTTGAGGCTAAAGATGCTGGGGCATCATGAAATGGGTATGATCTGAGTGGGAAGGCTTCATCAGAGCTGCTGAGGCAGTGAATACTATCTTCACAACCTTGAAGGACCCAGAGAGAGACTCTGATATGAGAAACTGGGTTTCCAAATCATCACCTCTGTCTGATCCTTCAGCACCATCCCCAAGGATGAACCTTGAGCCGAACTGTCTGGTGCCAAGGCCCTGAAGGAATAGAGATGGCTCCAAAGACTTTGGAGTCAAATGCCACACCCTGGTTCCAGCAGGGAGGCTTTGGCTCCAAGAGTTCTTCTGATCCAAAAAGATAGGAGGTCTCAGAGAAGATGCTGGATACGATGATACGGAGAGCTTGGATCCAAGACTGATGGATCTGGATGAATTGGATCCTGTAACTCTAAGAGAGCAGATGGAGTTAGAAGAGGAACTTGCAGGGGTGGTGTGGTGGAAGGTTGGACTACCTGACCCAGAGGAATAAGTGCTGAGGGAAGACCAATCTGACCCTGAGCTGTGAGAATCTTTCTCAACACTCTCTCCACATCTTCTTCTGTGAGACTTCTAGAAGATCAAGCAGAATAAATGGAGGAGGATGCTGGTCTATCCAGAAAAGGAGATGGAAGCTTATCTGGTACTGGGTCAACCAACAGAGAGTATCTACTGTGAGGGCTATAGACAATCTCCAAAGATTGTGTCTCATCTGTTTTTTGTGTCTGGTCCAAATTTGATAGAGCCAAAAATGTTGAAATTGTTTTAGAGGTCATAAGATCTAAAGTAACAGTTAGGTCTGAGAGTTTTGTCTTTTTTGTTCCAGGGTTGAGACTGGAAGTTTAGCAGTCCATTTTCTTGAGGGGTCAGAGGAGGATTTTGAAGATGTGGAGGGCCTCAACTTTGGAGAATGGGGTATGGCTTCTCCAAAGGAAGAAGGAAGGAGACCTTTTAACATTAATTTATTTTTACATTCTGTTAATGCTCACAGATTGAATCCATGACAAATGAAGCAATCCTCCTGTAGGTGTAATGGACTAGACAATAAATGCAAAGGGAGTGTACATCTGAGATAGGCAATTTATGTACACATTTGGAACATTTTTTGAATCCTGCAGGTTTGTCACTCATTGTTTCTACAACGAGTAAAGAAATGAAAATTTAAGCTAAGATTATGAAGAAAATAGTAAGTAACTTTTTTTTAAACAGACTGAAGAAGGAAACAGGAGGAATAACACAAATGGTAACCAGAACTATGACCAAGTCATAAGAAAGAGGGAGAGTGAAGAAAAGTAAATGAAAAGATTACAATCCTCAAGTTCAATAGAGAAGAATGAGAAGCAAGGGAATACTAACAATGGTATGTTGAAAATATGACAAAGTCATAAGGGCAAGGGAGAAAACAGAAAGATTAATGTTGACAGTACAGACAGTAAAAACAGTAAAGATCAAGAGGGTATAATCTAAACTATGGAGAAAAAAACTGTTGACGAAAGAGTTTTAAGAAAAAAATAAACTGTACTTATCTAATCATTCAAGAGAGACTGATAGACCATATCTGTTAGCTAGAAGCAACAAATGAGATTCAAGGTATCTGGCAAGGTGTTTTGCATGTAAGGGAGAAGCTCAAGAAATCTAGTGGCCGCAAGCTGTAGCATCAGCCAAGTTTGGATCTGAAGGTTCAGATCTGAACCCATTTGTGAGGACAGAATGAAGGCTGACAACATCAGATGCAATATTCCTTGCTGAAAACTGATTATTTTCTCCTAGAGTTTTCTTAAGCTCCATTGTTGCAGTTTTAGGTGGAATATAAATACATGCCAGTGTAATCCTCCTCCCTTGCCAGTAGCCCCTTAGCACTACAAATCTGCAGTTATTATCTTTTTTCTCCTCTTCTGTCACTATTGGAGCTCCTCTTACAATTAATATAACTATTCTTATGTTCCTTTGTCCCATGTATTCCGCTGAATAACCATCCCAAAAACCTTCCTTTATCAAATTCACGTGTTCAGTTCTTTCTAAGTGTGTCTCTTGTAACACAGCTATTTACACTCTATGTTTTAATATAGTTCACTACTCTTTTTTGTATTTATCTGTGAGACTGTTGACATTTAAAGACATTACAGAAAGAAGCATTGCATTAAAAAGCTATTATTCCCATCTTTTATGTATGACACCTTTTTTGTTAACTGTCTAGTTCCAGCTTTTGTGTTTCATGCATACACTGTTTGACAGATTGAAGTTTTATACATTTGTTTCTTGCCGTATCCATTTGAGCTTATGTCACATCTTATAAAACTGTTTGTTTTATTGAAAGCCCGAAAAAAAATAAGAAAAAAAAACAATACCCCCTAAAACTGGTTAACTTAATACTAACACACAAAACTATGTTCATCTTTAAATACTGAAGTTTTACCCTCCTAATAGGAACAAAAGTCTCAAACTGACAGCCACACTCACAAACTTGAGTTAACCTAAAAGAAAGGTTAAACATGCTAAGATGCATGGTGCAGCCTATGATTCTACTAAGGGTTAATTGGTTTTGTCTTTTCTTTATAGCTCTCCCAGATGGGCAAACCCCTGAATGCTTTCAGAGAACATTATGTGCTAGCCAATTTCTCTTCTCAGTTTTTTTCCTTCAACCAATCATTCTCCACTAGCCTGTAGCCAGTATCTCTTTAGCAGATTGTCTCCATGCAGACGTGAGAACCAAGCAGCCAGTTTCTTTTTACAAGATTCTTTCCATGGAAATATGAAGGCCAGCTACAGAATTGATACTCAGCATACATGTTTTTTGCTAGGAAAAAAAGCCTCATAACATTCAATATTCTTTTTTATTTAATTACTTACTCTTATGTTGCTAAGTCAATTTAAGGTCCTTAATCCAATAATTTCCTCATGCAAGAATGAGAAAAAACACATTATTTTTCTTTTGCCATGCTCTTTTAACCAGATTTTGTTTCATTGCATTGCCTACATTTCTTAAATCTGAACAAGAAGAAAGAGAGAAGCAAGAAGGAAAAGCAAAAAAAAAAAAAAAAAAAAATATGGCAATACTGGTTTACAATCCTCATTACACTTAAAAATAACTGAGAAAACTTTACTTTATAGCATGCCAAGGAAATCATACACCACAAAAATAGTGCTAGTAAGAAAAAAATCTTTATTTACAGTTAACTTTCTCCTTCCTTTTCCTGTCCCCAAAGCATTTTTGAACATTAATGACATGAAGTAGGGCACATGCTTTAGAGTCACTCACAAGTCCAACAAATTTTGAAAAAAGTCTAATATTTCCAGATTTTCTTGTTCTGTCATATTTCACACATATAATTATTGCATTGTAATCCCACATTAAGTTACTGGTTTTGTTATTGTTCATCTCCATCTTCCAACTCCTGTATCTGCTTCATTTCCAATGTATTCTTAATTCTTCTAGTCAGCTCCTGTGCTCTCTTCCTTTACTCCAACATTTTCCATTGAAACATTGGAAAAAGTTCTACAGCTACAGTCTCTCTGTGGTCTTTATCATTAGATCAAGAAGCAGAATTTCTTTCTGTTTCACAGCTCATTTTTTTCTTGGACAAACATTTGTATTTCCTCCTTAGCATGTACTTCATCAAAAAATGATTTTGTTCCTCCAGGGAAGTATACTTTGAAGGCAGCTGCTTTGTATCTCACACCTGCATGTTGATATTTCCTGAAAAGTGACATAAAATTGCTTCTCTTCTGCCTGGTGTACAATGAGTAATCATTCTCCACAAACATGCTGCTGCCTCCCACTTTTAGTACTTTTTCCTGCTGTCACAGTTTTGTCAAAATCAACTCCTGCTGGTAAGATTGCATCTTTACTATTAAAGGTCTAGGTTGCTTTCTCATTGCCAGGTTTGGAGCATACACACAATGTTTCCTTTCAACTACCAACTCCTGCTGTGGCATACCAGTCCAGTTGCTTATTTTTGTTTTCATAAAATTAATGCAATCTGTTCCTTCCAGCTTCTCTGGTGTAGCTAAAAATGTCAGGTGTTCCATATGTGCTCTTTTTCTAACTCTATTATTTTTTGAAACATCTCTTAATGAGCAGTCTCATATTCAGCCAGCCTTTTCTTCATTTTGACCTTTGATTTTTGCAGCTTTATCACCTCATCTGAGTATTTGTTTAAAGCTTCTTCCATTTTCAGCCTTTTGTTGTTTGCGTTGATATAATCCATCAATGTTTCATTTATTTTAACCAAATATGTGTGCAGTTGTCTTATATCTTCCTGTGGGCTACTGGAATTCATCTTTGGAGGTTGCATTACTTTTTGCTGAACAGCTGCAGAACCTTCCCCAGTCAGCGTTTCTTCCTCACCTTTTGTAGCTGATTTTTCCAGGTCCTCTATTTCTTTTTTCCTTGCATCCAGGCAGTGCATTTACTAGCCAGTTACTGCAATTTACCCATAAACACAAGTCTACTGGCTGTCTCTGCTGAGTTTCTGTTTTCACACTGGGAGAGCTAGAATTAAGCTGTTAATCAATGTGCAGCCATCTTGGAAGTTGAATCAGCTTGCCTCTTTTGTCACATTTTGATAACCTCTATAGCAGACAGTCCAAATACTAAATTTCTATCAAAAAAGAATGCAAAATCTATTTTTTTACCTCTTCTGAGAGATATTGAGAAAAGTATCCAGACAAACCTCCTCATTACAATACCATTGGCAACAGTCCAGGATGCAGTATAGACAGAATCATAAACATACTTTGAACAATGAGTAGTGACCTTAGACATGGAAAAAAACATAACTACACAAAGCAAATTTTCCCTCCAAGAGGGAAGTGCAGATAAAACATTTCTCATATTTTCACAATTAGTTATAATAAACTTTAATACCCAAACCTGACAATTCAAAATTCTAAAAATCAAATATTGCAGAAGCATACATTTTTTTCTCAAACTTATCAATAGCTTTACCACCCTTGTCAGAAAGAGAATTAGGATTAGGTCTGGGAAGAATGTATAAAAAAATTGAAAGACCGAGGAACATCCTCCAATCCTGATAGCACTGGGGGATGGGTGAAGGTTTTGGAAATTACACTTGTAACAAATCAATAGTTATTTTCTGAGGGACTGAGAAACCTCAATGCTCTCTCACTGAGAACACTGACATATTCTGAAAATAGTCTCAGAGAAACAGAATCCTTCACAGGGCAATTCAGATACAATACTCTTTTCTGAATCTGAAAATCTGAGAAAAACACCTGCACCTGTCCCTTCAAATTCCCGTACAGATTCAAAATATTGAACATCTTCAGGAAAAGATGAATCCCTTATCTTTTACCAGAAACTACCTTATAAGAAGGAACAACAGCCTGTATAAGACCCAGAGCCAAGCCTAATAAATTACTCTTGACCAGAAAAACTTGTACAGTAGAAATGAAATGTTTACTATCAGTTTCTTTTTGACAAGAAAATTTGAGCAAACTGACTAGTATTGCCAGTAACAGCTCCCCAAGGGACGAACCGCATTCTAGCTAAGCAAGGGTACATTCACTGTCCCTTCTGCCAAGACCAACATGAGTGACTCTCCACTGTCCAATGAGGGGATCCCAAAGTCCATAGGATGTAACTAACCCCAGTCCACAGTGATTGTTTTCACTAGAGGGATCTGGGGAAAAAGATGAGCAGTCTAATGAACAAGCTCTGGTCACAGCAGACTCATGCACCTATAGCTGAGACAAAATAGTAGCCTGGTGTATTGGCAAGGGTTGTTAACTATTTGGAGGCTGAAAGAGGGTCTAAAGATTGGTAGTTTGTTCTATGGTCAAGCAGAAAATGGTGCTAGATTCCCAAGGAAGCTTAGTAGCAATAGTTGGTAAAACTTTAAGTTGCACAGAAAACACTTGCTCACAAAAAGTACAGTAAAAAAGCACTTTAGACACTCTCCCCAGCTCCAAAAAGTAAAGGTTTATCCAGAGAAATAAGTAGTGTTTAAAATGTTTTACCACTAAAGTAAAAAAAAATGCACTCCTGTTTAAAGTACATTAATAGTAACCTGACAATCAACAAAAATATTTTTATGTAGCTTTAAAACAGTTGCTTTAGTCAGCAAATAGTTGTAACACCACATAAATAATGTGAAAGTTTTCCCCCCTCAAAGGGAACCTATCTGCCCAGCAGTGGAACGATGTTAACTGACCAATCCTTGAAAGTCCGAAGAGAAGTTTTCACTCTTCAGTGGCAGGAAAGCTCTGAAGGGTTTGGCAAACAAACCTGCATTTTAGTCAGCTCAACTCAACCTGTCCAGGTGTAAGGTGCCCTGAAGCTTTGGAAGCTAGCCAGCTGTTATATCCTATGCAGGATATAACACACACACACACACACACACACACACACACACACACACACACACACACACACACACACACACAGCTTAGGTCACAGCAGCCCTGATCAATATGATGAAAAAGAAGTTATGTCTTACCATAATGTTCCATCTGTGTTGTCCATCTTCACTTATCCTTGACTGTGGGTTCAGTTCCGTATTTTGGAACTGACTCAGACATTATTCCAGCTCATGCCTTCCAAAAACTCTCGAGTTTAGCTTTACCCGTAATGTTCCTCTCAGAATTACCTCAGATCAAGCTTGCACAAGATAGTGACAGACAGGAAATAACATATCAGAGACCATATCCATATTCACAAAAGTATAATCAAATCTGTTGGGCTAGATCAGTTCCACCAAGAAGACCAAAAGGCAGGGGGAAGGAGGGTGGGGATGTTAAGGATAAGTGAAGTTCGACGACAAAGATGGAACATTATGGTAAGACATAACTTCTTTATCTGATGTTGTTAATCTTCACTTTATCCTTAACTGTAAGATACAGTCCCCAGCTACCTAAATCTTGGGAAGTCTTATGAAAGTATATTCCTGAGTACCATTGAACCAAATGATGCTTGTCCCCAATAGACCAGATCCAGCTTGTAATGAGTAATAAAAGTATGTGGGGATGCTCAAGTAGCCCCTACACAGATATTGTCTATAGAGGCTCTGAAATGAAAAACGGCAGAAGCGGATATTGCTCTTGTAGAATGTGCCTTTACTGGCAGGGCTGGTGCTAGCATTTTGGGGGCCCCCAGCAAGTTTCAAGTTGGGGACCCTACTCAGATGAATATAAAGTGTGACCACATTGCCGTCACACCCCCTTCCTTGTCAAGCTCATCCAGCACCATTTAACGACCACTATAGTGTTACTGCATTCAGATCATTAAGAATTTATGTGCCAAGGTACACACTGGCATTTAGTACCAGTGTTACATTACGAAAACCCCCTGTACCACAGCAAGATAACTACTCACAGGTGCACACACATTGACTGGCATTTAGTACCAATGTTTCATTATGACAAACCCCTGTACCACAGCAAGGTTGCCACTCATATGTGCATGCACACTGACTGGCATTTAGTACCAATGTTACATTATGAAACAGCCCTGTACCACAGCAAGGTAGTCACTCACAGGTACACGCACATTGACTGGCATTTATTACCATTGTTCCATTAAGACAAACCCCTGTACCACAGCAAGGTAGCCACTCACAGGTGCACGCACACTGACTGCATAATCCTCAACTGCCCAGATTTTCATATCCTTCAGAAAATGTATGGTAACACCTTTTATTCTACCAACTTTTTTAAGTTTATAAGAGCAATATTTAAAAATTGCCCTGCTGTTTGGGGCTGTACCCCCATTATCTGTGGCTTTGTCTAGATTTTTGTGCCATGAGATTGAGAGCTATGACTGGTATTTAGTAGCAATGTTGTTACCTTACCTCTGTACTGCATCAGTGTAGCCAGTCCCACAGAGGTGCAAAAAGATAAAGACACCCACACTGACTCTCACACACAGCACAGCCAAGACAAGACAGCAATACAGCAAAGCTGAACAGAGACACCCACATAGACTCCCTCACACATGACAGAAGCACACCAAGACAGAGACTCTTGCACACTGGACAGACACCCACACAAGATAAGACAGCATCATAGCAGGACTGAACAGAGACACAAGACAGACAGCTACACAGGCTCTTGCACACACGACAGGCACCCACACATGATAAAGACAGCACTACAGCAAGACTGAACATTTACACCCACACAGACTCAGACACACAGGACAGAAGCACCCACCCCCACAGTACAGAGACAATTCAAACAGCCAAAAATAACTGAAGAACAAGGCGTACCATCAGGGATAGTTTAAACCATTACTGTAAACTTACATAACAGAAGAGTGTTTGCATTACCATGCATTAAGACATCAGTACATTCTGCAGAATTCCTACAACCCCCCCCCCCAAAGTCTCAGCACAATCATTCTGGATGAAGTGAAAACAAAATAAAGACAAAGCCATAGCATTAACAATGTGTTTATATGGTACGTGATCCCACATTAAAAAAAATTCCAGGCAAACATTGGAACACTGCAGTATTCTCTCAGACCCTGACCACATTGCCAACCTTTCATCACAATAACTACGGACAACGCAAGAAATTAAAGTCATTGCATCAGTGAGTTAAACATTGCCGGTACACACAAAACTAAAGTAACAGGGTGGGCATTACTATACATTCAAACATCTATACATTCTGCAACATTCTCACAGCCGCTAACCACCCTCCCAACATTAGGCATTTTACAAAATGTACTTATGAATTAAAAATGGTAGAACACTTTGCAGTAGCATACATTGTGTGCTTCATGAACTCAACGAGGAATTAAACCCACAGTTAGGACAGCTGTTTAATCTTAGCCTCACCTCAGGATACGTACCCAAGGAGTGGCGCACGGCGACTGTGGTCCCACTTCATAAGGGCGGTGCCTCCACAGACCCTGGAAATTACCGCCCCATTAGCTTGACAAGCCTTATCTGCAAAGCCATGGAGAGGATCATAATGGAACTCGTAAATAAAGACATAGGGAACTTGCAGACTTTGGATCCAACCCAGTTTGGCTTTGTCAAAGGCAGATCCTGCCTCTTAAACTTGGTTGACTTTTTCGAGACAGTCACCAAGGCCATTGATGAGGAAAGGCAGTCCATACAGCCTACCTCGACCTGGCAAAGGCCTTCGACACAATACCCCACTCAGGTATCATCGAAAAACTCATCAGCTTGAATGTAAACCCATACATCACAAGATGGGTTGCAAACTGGCTAAGCGACAGAACCCACAGGGTCAGAGTTGCTGGAGCCATGTCAGACTCAAAGCCTGTCACAAGTGGTGTCCCACAGGGCTCAGTCCTGGGTCCACTCTTGTTCGGCATCTACTTTTCTGAAGTACAAGCAAACACAGGAGGGTTATGGCTGACAAAGTTTGCAGATGACTGCAAACTGGGCGCCATAGTCGAAAACACATCTGACACAGATATCCTCCAGAAGGGCCTCACAGAAACGGATAACTGGTGCCAGAGCCATGGCCTGAAGTTAAACGCCAAAAATGCATAGTCATACCCTTCGGGAAAAACAAGGTTACCCTAGCTACCATATAGGTGACAATCCACTGAGCATAGAAAAGTCATCAGGGATCTGGGGACCCAAGTTGACAGTAGTCTTCGTTTGACACTCATGTTGCTAAAGTAGTTAGGAAAACCTTCTATATCGCCCACCTGATCATGAAGGGATTCACATCTAGATCAAGGGAGGTCATCGTCCCCCTGTACTCATCACTCATTAGACCTATGATTGAGTACAATGCCCGCTCGAATGTATCTGACCAGACACCTGATGCAGCTTGAAAGGCCCCAAAGTTCCTCACCAAAAGGATAAAGGGTCTCAAAAATATGTCTTATGCTGCCCGACTGAAAGAACTCCAGCTTTATTCAGTCTCATACCGCTTGCTCAGAGGTGACCTGTGCCTGACATATAAGGCCATGTCAAACCCAGATTTGATGAATATGCTTCACCTCAAAAATCTAGATCCCTCAGAACCACAAGGGCGGAGACTTAAACCTTGACACGGTTATAAATAGAATGTGCTGGAGGGACAGATTCATCACCCAGAGACTCCCTATGCTGTGGAACAAAATCCCGGTACATGTGAGGCAGAGCACCTCGCTGGCCTTGTTCAAGAGGAATCTTGACCAATGGATGGGAGATCGCAGATATACCCCAGGGATTACTTCAGTGTCACTGCTTGACAGAGGCACAGAAAAATGATAGGCATAGTTTTTATTCAAACTAAAGGGGTGGCGAAAGCCACATAACTATGGGCTAGGCTTATAAATGCCCTTGGGCAGATAGCCTAGTATGAACCTATGAACCTATGAACCTATGAACCACGTTTCTGATGAGGAACAGACAGAAAATACCAGGTAAATGTACCTGTGCATTAGCATGCATTACTACATCAGTACATTCTGCATAATGCTCACAGCACTTAACCCCTAGTGTCTCAGCACAGTTTTGGACGAAGTGGTAAAAACAAGACAAAAGCATAACATTAACGTGTTTATACATTGCATGACTTGAGTTTTACAAAAAAAAAAATACAAAGCAAACACTTGAGCACTGTGCAACATTCTTACAGCCCCTAACCACACTGCCAACCTCTCAACACAGCT
Source organism: Protopterus annectens (assembly GCF_019279795.1). NCBI lineage: Eukaryota > Metazoa > Chordata > Ceratodontiformes > Protopteridae > Protopterus > Protopterus annectens. Next base: position 1,222,704,342 of record NC_056743.1, read on the forward strand.
ACAGACAAAGCAAAAAACTGTCACAGAACAAAGTCATAACATCAGGGATAGTTATAAACATTACTGGTATACACAACACTAGCATAACAGGGTTTGCAGTCATGTACATGCAAACATCTATACATTCTGCCACATTCTCATAGCCACTAAGCCTCTCAGCACAATTCTGGACAAAGGAAAAAAAGTTATAGAACAAAGTTGTAGTATCAGGGATAGTTGTACACATTGCTGGTATACACAAATACAGGCATAACAGGGTTTGTACCTGTACACATTAAAACATCTGTACCATCTATAGTATTCTCACAGCCACTGCCCCCCTACCAATTTTTCAGCACAAGTATAGACAAAACAAAAATAAGTTAATGACAATGCTCGTGCACGACTGACTCCCACCCCCCACAAAAAAGTAATGCAATAATTTCCCTATATTACCTCACCCCCCCCCCCAACCCCTAGACTACATCTGGACATTACAGACAAGCCTCCTATTCTCAATCTATTAGCAGAAAAATTATGGACACATGTAAAACAGCGGTACAACCACAGCCCTCACCCCTGACCCAACCCTCTTAGCACAAGAATACTAGACAAAAGTAAAATACTGGTACAGCTACAGCCCCCACACACACACACACACACACACACAGTCTTCTTAGCACAGGAATTCTGAACAAAAGGAAAATAGCCTATCAACAAATTAGGAACAAAGTACTAACTAAATCAAGACAAATAGTTATTATACCAACTTATAGTGGAAACACCAAAAAAAATAAAAGATTCTGGACAATTAACAACATCCTTCACCATGGCAAAACATCAACCCCTCCCCTTCCTAATATACCCAGAATCACAGCTACCATTGCAGAACACTAACAAATATTTCACTAAAAGCATTGTATCACTAATCAAAAACAACAAACCACCTAACATCAATCGACATCTCACCCAACAATAATAGCTTAATATTCTTCTTCCAGCCCATCTCTACAAAGACCACTGAAAAACTCCTAAAAACTCAAATCTACTGCAAAAGCATCTGATAATCTACCAGCAAAATTTCTAAAAATAGCAGCTGAAGCCATTTCATACCCTATCTCAATACTTAAGAGATCCATTATTGAGCAATATGTCCAAACCATTTGGAAAATATCACACATTATACCCTTGCACAAAGGTGGAAACTTGACAGAACTTACAAGAAATTATAGGTCCAAAGCAATTCTTTCCCCACTATCTAAACTGCTAAAATGATGCATTCATTCTCAACTTCTGCAGTATCTCACAACCAATTTAATTGACAAATCCAAACACAGCTTCAGACCTCATAGTACAACTGCCCTCCTCAGTTGTATCAAAACCATCAATTTAGAAATGAAGATAAAATGGGATCATGTCTTTCTAGATTTGTCAAAGGCATTTGATACAATGTCTCAAAACAAACTACTAAGTACGCTCGTCAACCTTAATCTCAGCCTCCTAGCCCTCAAATGGTTCTAAAGCTACCTAACATGTCATAAACAGGCAGTAAAATGGTTCCAAGAACTATCCGCTCTACTCCCAGTCACATTAGGAATCCCATAATGCTCCATCTTTGGTCCACATCAGTTTAGTGGATTTACTAACAGCCTCAATACCACCACCTCCCTAGCATCCACAATCCAATATGCTGACAACTCTAGACTTATGTGCCACATCTACCATGCAACAGTTCATAATCCAATTTGTACCACTTACTCCATACTCATAAAAACTATTCACTTAGACACCACCTCATATGACTGCCCATCTCTCACTGGTCTAACAAACTCTAATATCCTTTTCTTCTGTTTGTCCCATCATCTATCTTCCCTCCTTTTCATCAACCCTATCCTCCTCGCTCTCCACCTCATTACAAATACAGCATAGATACTACCTATAAAAATAAGCCTACTCTACCTCTTGCCACCATTAGTTAACTCACAAACTGTCCTCCTAACCAACTGGCAATCAAAATTAAATGTATATTATAGCTCACATTCCCTTTATTGTAAAAGCTTGTATCTTGTAGAAACAGATAAACCATAGATATTTATATGTTTCTACCACTTCTGTACTAAGATAAGTAAAAATAACAGATAATTATCTATCTTTGCATAAATAATTACTATGTTGTCTTCACAAATGTGTTACCATATAGAGCTTTTCTCCCTAGACCTCCATTGAAAATGGGTTCTATCCAAGTTGGGCTATCCAGTAAACAAATATAAAATAAATAAATAAATAAATAAAATAAATAGTACAACCACAACCCCTCCCCCCCAATCCTCTTAGCACAACAACACTCCACAAAACTGAAATAAAACTGGTACAACCATAAGCCCCTCACCCCCAATTCTCTTAGCACAAGAATGCTACACAAAAGTAAAATAAAACTGATACAATCACAGCCCCTCACCCCCCATCCTCTTAGTACAAGAACTCTACACAAAAGTAAAATAAAACTGGTACAACCACAGCCCCTCACCCCCCAATCCTCTTAACACAAGAAATATGCACAAAAAGGTAATGCAATCACCTCCCTAGGTTACCCCACACAAAAAATAAAGTCAAAACTAAACCCAAAAACTTACCTTTTATGCGGTTAACAGAAGGCTCCCTCCAATCCTCTGGTCCCTTTTCATGACTGAAGACTAATCTGCTTGCTTTCCCTCCAGACCTCTGCAGTCCTTTTTATATTGTCCTGAAAAAGACAGTTTTTCAGACCTTCTAGAAATTGCCCTTAGAAGGACAGTTGAAAATAGTACTGTCCAACGACCATGACCGCTCCTAAGGCTTGAATCTACAGCTGATCCATTCTCTGTCCTCACTCTGGTAATGCAAACCCTGCTCGATCTGCCACCAACATGCTAAAAGGAAAATTCCTCTGTTAAAAAACTGGAGAAGTAATCCTTATTAGCCACATGTGCCTTTTTAAAGGCAGTTGATACAGGAAGTGCTTTGCAAGGACCAATCAGGTCCTTGCTTCATCACTTCCTTGTTTAAAAAAAAAATGACAACGTTGTTCCCTGGCTGCTGCAGCCAGTCAGGTCAATTGCTTCACTGAAGAGGACCTGATTGAGTGCAGCTTACAGAAGAATCACAAAAAAAAAAAAATGTACAATTGCGCAGTGACATCAAAGAACCGTGCGGATGTAGGAAGTAATGGATGGAGCAACCTGCAGCTGCTGGGTGGGGACCTCTTTCGCAGGGAAATAGTTGGAGGCTCCCCACAGCCACGGGTTTCATGGATGCCTAACACATGCTATATTTACTGAGCCTGGTCATTGTATTTTACTTTTTGTATAAATTAAGGTTATACAATCCTTAAGCCATTTAGCCAGAGTAACTTTAGAGACTGGTTTGACCAAAGTAGATGAAGAAAAGGAAATGAACAATATGCCACAATTTATGAATTCTTTTCTTCTACAAAAGTAAAAACATAATTGTCTATGGACATCTAGTAAGTGTAGACAATTTTTGTCACTGTTTGAAAAATTGGGAAAAAATGTGGAAAATTGTATCATCTGGTTGATATTTATTTATTTATTTTATTTATTTATTTTATTTTACATTTGTTGACCGGGTTAGTCCAACTGGATACATGTCCATTTTCAGCGGAGGCCCGGGGAGAAAAGCTCCACAATAAAAAAACATAAATTTACATACAGATAAATTTACAAGTAAACATGCTGTGTAAATAACATTTTCATCAGAGGCCCGGAGAGAAAGCTCCTCAGTAAAAAACATAATATACATACAGAAAATTCACAATTAATGACATGTAAGAAACAGTGGTATAGATACATTTAGCAACAGAGAGGTAAAGATTATAAGCTCAGAGGACAATGATGTAACTTTGTCCCACAATAAGACCCTAGCCTTATAAGGTGCAGGCAGACCAAGAGGAGTCTGATTCCTATGAAAGAGCAGAGATGTAGGTTTGGTGGAACTGAGGAGTTCCAATTGTAAGTAACTTGCATGAAGAAAAGAGAGAGAAGCCCTTAGTTAGGAGTATGTGGGTGGAAGGAGACTTTTAGGATTAGTCTGGATTAGCACATGGGCATAGCCAATGTGACTTAAAGAATTCTTTAAGATTATTTTTTAATTGGCTAAGCGAGGTAATAAGCCTTAGGTTATTAGGGAGGGAATTCCAGTTCTTTCCTATGGAATTGGCATAAAGAGCATCACCACCAGAATTATTAGATTTAATAGTTAGTACCAGTACGCTACTTGAAGATCGAAGGCAGTTAAGATTGGAGTAGGGAATCAGAATTTTACTCAGTGAAGAGGTTTTATCTTGTGTCTTAATTATTTTAAAAGCTTCAGTGAGTTGGTTAAGTTTGAGAAGATTAGGGAGTTCTAACCAGTCAAGTTTTCTTAGGTTAAGGCAGTGGTGAGTGCGATAAGATGCTCCTGTTACAAATTTAGCAATATGATTATAGGCAACAGAGAGTTTGTTAACCTCACTTTTGTTGAGGAATGATAGTACAGGAGAGGCATATAATAGGGTGGAGAGGAGGTGCGTACGAGCGATGGTTAGTTTGGTGTTAGGGGTTAGAAAGTTCTTAATTCTGTACATGGATCCAAGTTTCTTATTTACTGTCTTTATGGTTTGACTAATGTGCATATCAAATTTAAGCCTGTGGTCAATAGTGACGCCAAGTATTTTGGTGTTGGTGACAGGCTCAATGATGGTACCATTAATGGATTGAACGTAGAAGGCCATATTTTTAGAATGTGGAGGGTGTTGCCCTAGAGGAGCAGCTAAGGTGGGGAAGAATAGTAGTAGCTTAGTTTTAGTTGGATTTAGGATGAGTTTCCGATCGGAGAGCCATTTTTCTACTGTAGTAAAGCAGTGTTGGGTGGCTACTTGGAGATCGTGGAGAGAAGCATCAGAGCAGATCAGGGTAGAGTCGTCTGCATATTGGATGGAGGTGGCCTTGGGGATGACTGAGTGAAGATCATTTATGAATACGGAGAAAAGAAGGGGGCCAAGTGTGGAGCCCTGGGGAACTCCTATGGTGTTGGGTAGCAGGTGAGATAGCTTGTTTTGCCACTGGACTGCTTGTTGCCTACCAGAAAGGTAAGCCTTAAACCATCTGAGGGCTGGATTATCAAGGTGTAGGGTTTCAAGGGTGTGGAGCAATAGTTGGTGGTTGACCATGTCGAAGGCTTTTGACAAGTCAAGAAAGAGAGCGGAGGATATTTTTTTATTATTACGGTTGCCATTGACTGAGTCAACAAAAGAAAGGAGGGCTGTGGTTGTACTATGATAGGGTCAAAAGCCATGTTGAGATTTGGACAAAAGATTGTTTAGGGTGAGATAGTGTAAGAGTTGTTTGTGGACACATCTTTCCATAATTTTAGCTATTGGAGACAATATTGCTATAGGTCTATAGTTGGATGTTTCTGTGGAGGAGCCACCCTTATGAAGTGGAATGACGTATGATATTTTCCAAATAGAGGGGATGGTGGCCTCTGTTATAGTTCTGTTAATCAAGATTGAGATGGGATAGGCTATAACGTCTGATGCTATTTGTAGGTATTCCGCTGGGAGACGATCAGCCGATAGGGTGGTTGGTTTAAGTTTCTTCAATAGTGTTCTAATGTAAGAGGTGGGTATGGGTTGTAAGTTAAAGGACGGTAAGGATTCACTAGTAGCATTAGATAAAGAGGAGGAGGAAGGGGTTAGCTGACTGGCTAGGGACTGGATGGTTTCGGTGAAAAAGGAGTTAAAGGTATTGGCTACTTCTTCAGGATTTTTACCGATAAGTTTCTCAGGGTTAGGGGTAGTTGATTTCCCAGAATGGAGGAGATTATTAAAACCTGCCCAGAACTTCTTAGGATTATTCTGGTGTTTATCCTGGAGGTGACAGAAGTAGTTCTTTTTATCCCGGGTGATGTCTGTTTTCGTAGAATTTCTAAGCTGCTGAAATTTAATGCGATCTAGAGGTGCTTTAGTAGCTCTCCATTTATCCCAGGCCTGATCTCTAAGTTTGATTTTTGATTTGGTTTCTCTAGTTAGCCAAGGTGCTATCCGTACTTTGGATCTGATTAGTCGGTTAGGTGCATGAGTGTCCAGTATGTTTAGGAATGTGTCATTAAAGTATGTCACACTCTCATCTAGGGGTAGGGTTTTTAGTATGGACCAGTTACAGAATTTAAGTTCTGCTAGGAATTGTGCTGGGACAAATTTCTTCTTATTTCTAACAAGTCTATATATGGGAAGGTCTGTACAGGTAAATTTATGTTTTATTATGAAAGTGACAAGGTGGTCACTGAGGTCATTGGGGAGGGTCCCAGTATTATAGTTTTGTGCATCTTTATTGGTAAGAATCCAGTCAATGGTGCTCTCTTTTTGTTGAGCATTTCCAATTCTTGTTGGAGAGGTTATATTTTGGGAGAAACCATATAAGTTAATGGGCAGTGGATTCGTCTGAGCAGAGCACTGGGACCAGTCAATGTTAAAGTCCTCTAGTACAATGGTTTCTTGAGGGTAGTTCGTGGCTAACCAACTTAGAGTTAGCTCTAAGGTTTCTAAGTTATTCCCAGGTGGGATGTAAACTACAATAAGATTGATACTTTTTTGAATGTTTAGACATATCTTTAGGGCAATTAATTCAATATTAGAGACCTTGGGAGGTTGTAATGGATTCATCATGATGTTCAGTGTGCTTCTATACATTACAGCTATTCCACCACCCCTTTTTTTATCCAATCAACCCTTAAAATATTATACCCAGGTGGGAGAATCTCTTCATCCTTTGTGGTTGGTTTGAGCCATGTTTCAGATAGACACATAATGTCTGGGAGATGTGTGGCTAACATGGCATGTAAGTTATGAAGCTTGTTATTTATGCTTCTTAGATTAAGATGGAAGATGAGGAGGGAGCTAGAAGATCTTTGGGCTAATTTTGGGGTGACAGAGTCAGAGTCAAGGTTAATGGTTGGGCCTGGGTTAGGGTGAATGTCGCCATCTATAGTAATACATTTTTTCAGATGGTCTAAGAGTCTTAGGAGTTTGCCTAGTATCTTTAGACCATGTTTCGTTATGGTTACCTTAGGGTAACGTTGGGTGAGATATAAACTTTTAGACCCTAGAGTTGTAATGGGGTAATGAGAAGGAGAGGTCAAATTAGGGGGAGGGTTTATGTGATTACATGTGTGACCCTTGGGGAAGAGACTCCCCAATAGTGTTTGGTTTTCATACCTCGATAAAAAATAAGGGATAAATAAGAGTAGAACTATAAGTGGGATGAAAGAATTCATAACTTTACCCATGTTATATAGAAAAAGGATAGCTAATGAGGTGGGAGGACTTAGGGGAGCCTGCTAAGTATTGGTGAATAGCCGGAATTATGGGAGGAGAAAGCTTAACTTGCAAGGCAGCTGTAATTGGTTCAGAGCTAAGTGGGATGGGTTTATTGACCTGATAAATGTGGAGATAGCAGGGGCGGGTGGGATATGGGGGCAGGGTGGTGAGCGGAGCGGGGATACACCAACCAGGAGTTTTCAGGGTCCTAAAGACCAGATAAATGTAAGTACAGAAGACCGCTTTTGGAAAAAAACTAATTCCTTAAGTTTGGACCTGATTTTATGTGAAAGGTGGCAATTCAGGTGAAGTTATTGGCTTCACACTGGTTATAGTTTAAGTAGTAAAGGGACTGGAGATTTAGACTTTATGTTGGGCTGCTTAGTCTTGGACTGCCAGCCTTGATTAAAGGTACTGTTCTGTTGCCTGCCAGTGGGAAGCTTTCCTGTGGTAAAAATACAACAAGGGTATTGTTTTTACCCTATTTCCTTGGGGAATGTTTTGCTGTGATACTAAATAGCAGGAACCAGCCTGTGCATTCGCACCATGGTAGGAGTCCGTCCAGAGTCAACGCCTAGTGCCTGGGAGCCACGCGGTAATTATTTAGGGGGGGGGCTACCTAAGATGAGATAAAAGGAACAGACAAGATTTAGTGTAACAATGCATATCAAGACCTACAATAAGAAAACAACTACAATCACTTCTATCAGTATCAAGTAGCTAGAGGTAATTGACTAATCACATTATCAGCAGGGGAGAGAATTAGCAGTTAGGCACAACTCAAACCACATTATTCACACGCCCTCAAAAAACTGATATAAAAACAGTCATATGAATCAGGAATGGAAGGCACCAGCCAGTCCTCCTTGATAGAGCATTAAATTAAACTAACGGATGGTTTAACGTCAGGTTGATTTAGCGTTAGGTTACTTGACCACAGTTACAAAAATTTAACATTCACGAAGTTCATTCAGACCTCATACACAGTGCGCATAGACATGATTTAACCACATATAGTCCAGCTAAACATGTGCTAATACATTCAAGCAGTCAAAGTAGCATGAGAGGTATATGGTTTTACAATATCTTATAAGCCATAGTTAGCTATTAATACAGTGCAGGCAATAAATCAGTGTAATACAAGATACCCTGGATACCACATAAATACAAAGCGTACTAGTACTGTGTTAAATAAGTAGCAACAGCACGCTACTGAATGGATTTAACAAACCTTATAGGAGTAAACAGAACTGGCAGTATATAGTGTAATCAATTGAGAAACGAGTGTTCCATCGCCAATGTGCTACAATGAACCACGAGACAAACATATATCCATTAAATCATGATATCATGATAAGTGATATAAATTCTCAAAAAGGGCTTATCATGATATTTGTCTTGGAAACTACTTTTAGTAGAAAAGACAGATTAGTTTGCAAGGATACCCTGTTTTTGTGGAAGATTAAGTAAGGAGACTTGCAAGATAAGGCTTGTAATTCTGAAATTCTTATGGTAGAAGTGATTGCAATCAAGAGTAAAGTCTTCCAAGATAAATATTTCAAATTGCACTTGATAGTGGGCTTGAATAGGCAATGTATAACAGACTGTAGCACCATATTCAAGTCCCAAGGTGTAGAAGGATCCTTGAATGGAGGTCTTAATGTTAAAGTTACTTTCAGAAAGTCTATACACAGTTCATGGGACATTAGAGCTGCATCATTTAGGTCATTATGAAAGTTGGAAATAGCAGCTAGATGTACTTTTAAAGTGGAGGACGACACTCCCAAATTGAAAATCAATGCCAGGAATTCTAAAACGTTATCAACTGGTGCAGAATATGGATGAACATTATTCTCTGAAGCCCATTTTGAGAATTTATATCACTTACTGTTGTACAATGTTCTAGTTGAAGGTTTGTGGGAGGCTAGAATAACACTTTGAACTGGGGCAGTGAGACTAGTGTGCCTGTCAATCATGGGAACTGGAGGAGCCACAAAACGAGCTTGAGATTCTGAAGACTTGGATGAACAAGCCCCACTGGATGGGACAAGAGGTTTGGAGCTGGGTCCAGGATCCAGGGTTTCAAGCAGCTGAGGTCAAAGAAAGGGGAACCCAATATGTCAAGGCCAGAATGGAGCAATGAGAATTATCTTATTCATTGACCTGCTGGCTTTTTTCAGAAAGTGAGAAATTAGAGGTATCGGGGAAAGGTATACAGAAGACCAAGGGACCAATTATGAAGGAGAGCATCTCTCAGTGACTCCCCTGGTGGGGGGAATAGGGCAAAATAGCTCCTGCACATGTTGTTCAGGGGGATGCAAAAAGATTGTATCAGGGCTGGTCCCATGGACAGAAAATCCTCTCTGTCACCAAAGGATTGAGAGACCACTCATGAGGCATTAGAATACTTCTGCTCAATTTGTACACAATCATTTTGGAGCTCCCCAGAATGTTCATTGCAATTAGAAAGTGGTCAGAAGAACTTGCCCATTGCCATACCCTGAGTGCTTCTTGACAAAGAGGGTAAGATCTGGTTCCTCTTTGCTGATGTACCAAATCATTGATATGTCTGTTTGGATTGCAATCATTCACAAGGGGAGGATTTCTTGGAATGCTTGCAACACTAAAAGCACTGCCCTCATCTCGAGAACAGTGATGTGCAAATTAGCCTCTAACTGGGACCAGTTGTCTTGGATTGCCTTTCCCAGTAATGACCCCCCACCCTATTTGGGATGTGCCCATGGTCACTATAGCTTGGGGTTGAGGAGGGACAAATGGATGGCCTGACAAAATTTCATTGGAATGAAGCCAACTCAAGTCTTTCTTGCATAAATTGGTGATCAATACTTGATGGGGCATTGGTCAATTCAGTAATGACCATTGAGATGCCAGAAGCTATTGTAGAATTTGCATGTGAAATCTTGCAAGGGAAACTAAAGTGATGGTGGCTGCCATTGATCACAGAGTCTGTAACAAGAGTCTTGCAGTCAATGTTCTGCTGCGAATAATCTGACTGACTTGTGATTTTATTCTCTGAAGTCTTTCTTGGGGAAGAGATGCAATACAGGTGCTTGTGTCTAACACCACTCCTATGAACTCTAAGTGCTGTGTTGACTCTAGGTGGGATTTTTTTGTAATTTACAGAGATCCCCATCAAGGAGCAAGTTTGATGAATGTATTTCCTTGGCCGCAACAGTAGATGCTTGGTGGATGCGATAATGAGCCAGTCATCTAGGTATGGAAACATGTGGAATCCTTGCAGTCTGAAGTGGGCTGCTACCACTGCCATGCATTTGGCAAAACACCCTGGGGGCTCTGTTAAGACCAAAGGGCAGGGCTCTGAACTGGTAATGAGTGGCTCCCTGCTGGAACCGCAGGAATATTCCGAATTGATTGTTCATTTTTATGTGATAATATGCATCCTGAAGATCTATTGTACACATCCAGTTGTCTTTTCCTAAGAACTGAAGTATAGATTGAACTGTAACCACCTAGAATTTGTTTTTTTTAACCAACTTGTTCAGCACAGTAGGACCTAAAATCAGTTTCCAGGCCCCTGATTTCTTTCACACTAAAAGGAATCTTGAGTAAACTCCAGATCCCGTCTGGTCTGGTGGGAATGCTTGGATGACACTTTGGCCGAGCAGTTTTTGAATCTCTAAAACTGCTTCAGGTAATGTCTAGGATTCTCTTTGGTTGACTGGGTTGTTTTAAAAAGGGAATATTGTAACCTCTGGTTATAATCCTCTGCACCCAATTGGTGGTCGTTATGTTTAGCCAGGCCAGAAGGTGCAGGGATAGTCAGTTATGGATAGCTAGGATGGTTAGAAGAAGCTAATCTCCTCATCACCAAGAGCTGGTCCACCAGCCTCATAATATTAGACTCTCTTAGGCTTTTGCTGGATGGACCAAAGAGACATACATGGATCTGGGTGTAGGTATTTCCAAGAATGGACTTGGAGGTCGGTCTAGGAAGGGGTTTACAGATGGGAATATCTTGTTTGGGGCCTGTCTCTGAAAGAAAATTCCTTAGGTTCTGAAATAGAGTGAACCTAGGATTGAGAAGGCACCGAAGTTGGTGAACCTGGAATAATTGTTGGAGCCAATATAGTCAGTGTAGAAGTTGGCACCAATGGCACCGAATGTTCAAGAAATTTCCCTTTTGGTTCTGAAGAAACTATGGGAACCGAAGAAGTTTTAGTAAGTTTAACAGGAGATGCCAATGAAACTGTTGGATCTGAATGGCTCCTCTTCATAGATCTTTCCTGTTTACTTGAAGAGGACAAAGACAAAGGGGAACTGACATCAGTTTTTGATTTTAAATATGCAGATATGGCCTTATCAAAACTGGACTTTATAAGGCCGTTTAGAATCAATTTACTTTTTTCTTTCTACAAGGGCCCAGTGACTGAATCTGTGGCAAACAGCACAATCTTATTGAAGATGCATCGAGCCCAAGCAGTAGACACATAGAGAGTGTCCGTCGGAACTGGGTAATTTCCTATCCCACTTCTGGCATCTTTTGAAGCCAGATGTTCCTTTAAGTTTCTCTGTCATACCCAAGGGGCCATGTATACACAGACAGGCAGAAATAAAGGAAGTAAAGGTAAGCTAAGAAAACTAAGTTTGTTTTTTTTGTTTTTTGTTTTTTTTTTTTGTTTTTTTTTTTTTTGTAAGTAGCTAAGCAGAAGTAAAAATGTACCAACAATGGTACAGAAGGGATACTGTAGTGGTACATAGACAGAAGAGTACCAACAATGGTATGAAAGGTTTACCGTGAAGGTAGACAGAGGAAGAAAGAAAGTGAAAGCAAAAGACTTCCAATGATGGTAATAAGAAAAACACTAAAAAGTGTTAAATAAATAGCCTAGAGGAGCTGGGTGAGTGAAAGGAAAATAGGAGATGGAGATAAAAGTTTTAGCAAAAGAAACTTACAGTTTTAGATGAAAGTGATCCTTTGAGAGCTGACAAGAAAAAATGTGTCTGGTACTGAAAAGTGACAAACAAGATCTGGGGTAATTCTAAGAGAAGCATTATGGGTAAAGTTAAGCTCAAGAGATTTTGGAAGTTGCAAGCTGGAATAATGGCTGAGTCGGTTCCGAGATATGGAACCGAACCCACAGTCAAGGATAAAGTGAAGACTGACAACATCAGATCATTAATTTGTATTTCTTGAGTCAAAGATGGGCTGCAACAACCACCACACATTTGAACACCCTGGGGGCTGTGCTGAGGCCAAATGGCAAGGCTCTGAATTGATAATTCTTGGCTCCTAATAGAAAGTGCAAATATCTCCTGGACTCCTTTGTTATGAAGGTAAGCATCCTGGAGACCTGCTGATCACATCCATTCATTTTCCTCTTTTCCTGTAAGACAGAATTGACTACACCATTACCCTTTTGGACACAGTAGTTTTTATGCAGGTGTTTATTAAGCTGAGGTCCAAAATTAGCTCTGAGATCCTTGGTTTTATTTGGGGGCGGGTGGACTTGGAATAAAATACTGACTTTATATGGTCTGGGGGGACCACATGGATGCCTATTTTCCAGAAGAGAATATCTATCTTTTAAATTGGCCTTTAACTACTTGGGTGGGACATCCCAGCAATGGATGATTTACTCAAGGGGTTTCCTAAAAAGGATCATAATTGCCACTGGATAGCATCTCTCTCACCACCTGTTTTGTGTTTTTGTGAAATATGATTCCAGGTAGAGGGACAGTAGTCCTGAAACTACCTCCAGAGTGGAGCAGTCTGTTAGGCCTTCAGGGCTCTCAGGGCTCCTTGACAAAATGTAACCACAATACACCTTGTTCTGTGGACCTCCTCATCCCTGGGTCTGTATCTGTTAAATGGGCTACATCTTCCACAGCAGCCCATGTACAAAGGTGAGTCAACCTGATGCCTAGACCAACAAAACCAGACAGAATATGTTCCTTTTTGGTTCCAGTTTTAGGGGCATTGTTGGCCCTCCAACTTGACTCTGACAGCAGAAAGGGTGCCTTGCAGTCTTGCTCATTCTTCTGTATCTTCTTAACAGAGGGGCCAAACAAAGCTTATTTGTAAACGGAGACATTCAGAAACGACACTTTGAAAATATCCTCAAAGTCACATAACAATAGCCAGGCATGGCTGCTCATTGCTACACCAGTAGCCCTGGCCACTCCATCAGCTGCATTGTGCATCAGGTGCAAGTAGAGGTTCTTGATAGTAGAAAGTTGTTAGAATGACCTATAGCTGCTTTGTGACTCTGCTGTCACTGGAGTTTTCAGAGTAGATAAGGCCTGTTGAGCAACATCTCTCTGAGCCCTGGAGGATGAAAAGGAAACAGAATCTCCATGTAACTCTTTTAGTGATTACCACTGCAATAATGCCTCAAGCTGAGAGGGGTGTTACAGACCAAGATCCCCTCTGATGCATTAATTCCATTATGTCACTTAAGGTGTTCTCCAGAGGGTATTGTGGGGAATCCTCTCTATCCTCCAAGTTAATATTTGATGGAGGACACTCAGAAGAGGAGTCTGTGTTTCCTCTTATATGCCCTCTTTCTTAAACGTTCAGGGGCAGTACATTTGAGGTCAAAGTAACAACTCTGACTTGTGGATACCACAGCAGAAAAAGAATAGACTGAAAGAGTGTGATAAAAATGTGTGACTATGCTCTCAAAGGTGAAGAAATTATCCTTTCCAGCACCTGGAAAGGCATGCCTACCTCCAATGGATCCAAAGAGCCCATTCTTGAAGACGGATAAAATTCTCCTCCTAAGAAGTCAGATGCAAACAGAAGAACTCTAAAAACCATGAAAGAAACTGGTCTTGATGAGTAGATTGAAACAAAGGAGTCAAAAGTAGACATCTGATGCCAGCAACAGAAATGAGGTCCTTGACACAGTCTGTGGAGGGGAGGAAGTCAATTTTGCTCCTGGGATCCAACCAGGCCATAATCAAATGAGTTGGATTCATGAGACCAAGAGGCGAAGAAGCATGGAACGTTGGTCCCTGGGACACAGGATCCATATGGAGCAAGGGTTCAGAAGAAACTGGAGCAGAGAGTTGGACCAGTAAGTGAGCCTGGATGAGGTGAAGTGGACAAAAACAACCACCTTTGGAGCCAAAGGGTATGTTATGACTCCCATTTCAATCTGGGTCTTGAGAAACTTCTACATAAGGTGATCCCAATCTGCCTCATATTTACTCCTATAAGAAGTGAAGGGTCTCACCAACATGCAAAATGTATGAAGGGAAGATGGCCCAATTTGTTACAAGCCTAATTCTTCACAGAGTCTTGAAAAGTAATCATATGCAATACTTCTGGATACAATGGAGGAGTACAGGTGGTGGTACATACCCTATGTTCCTCAAGCCTAGGAATATTTGGAGTGAGACCCAGCAGACTTTTTAGATTTTTTGAGGCTCTGGATCCAGTAGGTGGCGACCCTTGAGACTAAGCTTGTTTCTCCAATCCACTGGGTCTAAAGGAAGTACTGATCTTACAGGTAACAGAAAGGCAAGGAAATCCAATGCATACATGTAAGTCATGAAGATCCTGAGGAAGGATTTTGTGTTCACACTTGAAGCATTCCATCTTTAAATAGAACTTTAAAACAAAAACAATGAACTGAAATGTATCAACTCTATTACACACACTAGAAAATAGTAAGTTATACTACTCAGCAAACTTTTAAACATTTTAAAAGTATCACTTTAATCAGAAAAATGTATCACTCTATTCGAAAAAGCATAATAACCAACACTAATATAATAAACTGCCAAAAGATTGACAGTACTAAGTCAGTTACATAAGAACATCATCCAGCACAAAAATACAAAACGCAGCACTCAAATACAGTGCAACTGATTTTATTTTTTTGTTCCATAGTCTCATAGATAAACTGATTTCATCTTAAAGTCTTCATCACTATCTCTGGGAGCTGCATTTACAAGCTTGTTTCAGAACTAAGGCTATATCAACAGTACATAGACCAACTACAGCCCTGTAAATGAAGAAAGATGGTGACATGCACCAAGCAAGGCACTTATCAAACTTGAAAGAAAAAACATATAAGATCGAAAACAGGTCCAGAATAAAGATTCTAATAAATACTAACAAGTTGGAACAAAAGGAATTGCGTGTTTTTTAAAGTGGTGGAACACTTATCTGCTGCAGATTGTGCTGCTGGTCATAAAGCCAGCAAACAAAATCTGAACTAACTAGGGAAAGAAGCATTATAGGAAGGAAAAATTCTTAAAGGAGCTCAAGGCTGGAGCACTATTTCTGCCGGATCAGATCCAAGTGGTGACTTGAGGAGCCACACATCAGACTGGAAGGACTGAATGAACAAAATCAGAAGTTAGAAGGTAGTATGCAGAGAATCCAAGATTTTCTGTTGGACCAGAAAAACTGGAAAGAATTCACAATTTTATGAACATACAAATAGGTAACTGGACAGGTATTCCACAGCAGGTCAATTATAAAGAAAGGGATTACAATTTCCATGGACAGCAGGTGTTGGACAGGGTTTCTATGATTGACATTGGGCTTGTCATCATCAACGGATACATTATTAACCCTTTATTCCCAATGTGGCTCATTACCAACAAGTATACAAAAGACTGATACAAAGCCCACACGATTACCAGCACATTTAAATAAATTAAAAACACTAAATGAATTAAGGGGTTTGACTAGCATTTTTTAAAAGTTTTTATTACAGACTTTTGTTAAGTTATCAATTTCTAGAAACTTAATGAACCACACAGGATAAGTCCATGCCTTTTTAGATGTTTTCTTTCCTTGTGTCATTATGCCCAAAAAAATCCTCACAAAACATAAGGCTTTCTGGCAAATCATAGCCATTTGAAGTCACTAAAATGACAGATATTTTAGTTTGATTTCACATCCTTCAGAAAATGCATTCTAATACAATACTGCCATTCTAGCACCTGTGGAAAATGATTACTCACAGTACACCAGCCAGAAACAAATTTATCCCAGCAATCAGGGAATTTTGAAAGGCAGGTGTGAGATTCAGCTGTCTTCAAAATCTTTTTTTTTTTTTTATTGAAGGATTGCGATGGACAGCAGGCTAAGGAGAAAATTAAATTTATTTAACACAAAGTGAGCCAACTAGCAAAACTCTACTTTGCATTCTGCTGACAAAGCCCATTAAGAAAATCGACCAAGAGAAACTTTCTCCATTGTTCCAAAGGAAGATTCTTTTGTTTTTTTTTCTTTTATACACCTTTATTGAATTATCACTTGTGACAATGGCAAATTTACATTTAAACAAAAGTAATCAAACTGTATTAAATTAACATTAACAAACATTTTACTTCACATATATTGCTATATATCGTACAACCTAAGCAACATTACATAAATTATTCAATTCCTGCCCCTGTTTTAAAACAAGAAACATCTTTATTAAACCATCACTTAAGACATAAGCAATCATACATTTATATAAATAAAAATGAAACACACCAACACAGTCCTAGTTGCAAGCATTTTATCTCACAAACCATACTGACACACTCCCAGTTGCAAACATTATACATCACTTATAATCTACTCAATCATTTTTCAGTCAAAAGATTACATAGCTCATTTAAGTCCTGCCTTCTTTTAAACCTCATTCCTGCCCTGTATATATTGTTCCCACAATTCCCATTTTTACTATGTAGTTTACTCCTACCCTTTTTTAAAGATCTCAATTCCAGTTGTTTTATCTCTATTACTACATTCACTACTTCTAATATAGTTGGTTTAGATTTTGCTTTCCATTTTCCAGTAATTGCTTTTTTGGCAGCCACCATAATTAGACTCAGCAATGCCTTACCAAGTCTAGGCAATTCTGATTCTGTATCATAACTGTATCATAACTCAGAAAAATCATTCCCTTATCACACCAATCTGCCCACCCAGCATCTCCAACAATGCATCCCACAGGGAATCCTTACAGTGTGCGAACTGACCACACCCCAGAAAATATGTTCCCAAGCATCTCTTTCTTCCTCATCTCACCAGCAACATTTGCTGTCTACCTGAGGAAAAATTCTCTGGAGTCTACTCGGGATATAAAAATATCTATTTAAACATTTTCAAACAAAAATCTTAAATCTTCTAGATTTTGTGGCATATTTGGGAGACAAACATATATCTCCCATTGTTTTTTTCTGAACTGCTTATCCAGTCTCTCTTCCCAATCCTTTCTAACCTCCTCTGATTGATCCTTATAGTTATTGTGCAATATTTTATATGGACTACTAATTATTCCTTTTTTAGTGAAAGCTTCTATTCTAGATTCTACTTAAAGCTCTACCAGTGCTGGTCTTTCATTTAAGACCCCGCCATTTCTTTCTCTTTGCCTATACTCTGTTATCAATCCTTGATAGAGAAGGCAATCTGTAACCTACAGTCCAAAAAATGTGTGACCTCTTCCCATTCTATTACCTTTCCCTCTCTAGTTATTTGCTCCCAATACCTTGGTTCCTTTGCCAGTTTTCTTCAATAAATTCCTGCCCCCTCTTGCTTATTGTCTATATCCCTAATTGCAATCATCCCATCTCCTTTCTCTATTCCCATGTTGGCTTGCTTCTTAGAATACTTTCTGCTACTTTATGGATATAATATTATGTATGATTATTGCTATTCTTCTTAAAGGGCTGCATCCAAAATCCCAGTCTCTCCTTGTTTCTTGAGCTTCCCCCCTGTTTCAATATCATCCCTTTCCACTTTGAATTATAGTTTTCTGTTTGTGCTATGTATAGGTGCCTTAGCTGTGTACTTCAAAAATACCCATTCAAATTGGGTAATCTCAATTTGCCCTGTTCTACTGGAAAAATTAGCTTATCCCATTTGACTCTTACCATCTTCCCCTCCCAGATAAAGTCCTTCAGTTCTTTATTAATTGCTATCCATAATGTCTCATCTGATTAATAAAAATATGCCTGACTTGTGTATAAGACTAAAGGAACTAAAATAATTTGACTGCTTGTATCTTACTATACATATCCATATAATAAAGCTTCCATTTTCTCAATTTTTGTATTATCTCTTGTTTAGTCGCTTTCCACATATCCTTAGCTGCCACAACAGAATCATTTTTAATCCATACTCCTAAATATTTCATTTTATCATGTCCCCATAAATTCGGATATTGCTGAACCAATTTGTGTGTGGGTATATACTTTACTGATATTGCCTTTGCTTTAGTTTCATTAATTTATTACATCTATTGCAAATTATCATTATTTATAAATTAGTGCCATGACTGCTCCCCAGGCTAGTGAAAGGTACACATACTAAACCTAAAGTACTTGATAATAGTTTTCACTCTTACTCACAAACACTGGCTAATGTACAATGTATGTACTGTACCTGTGTACTATGTATGTATTCTACCTATGTTCTAAATTTCAGCTGTACACAACAAATCTATTAATTACTTTTATTTTTAAATTAATATTTCTTGTTTGTTCTCTCCATTGTAACTACTGATGTGCTGCATACCGCTGTAAAAACATGTCTATTGTAATTTGTGTGTATACTGATCATGTCTAAATATCTAAGTGTACCTGTAATTTTTCTATGTGGAGCTTTTCTCCCCCGGCCTCTGCTAAATAAGGGCCTTTTGGCTCAGTCAGACACCCCCAATTAACAAATGTAAAATAATATAAATAAATAAATATGTTGTATCCCGGAAAGATATGAAACTCTCTCAAAATGTTCTACGGCGCTGTAATGTCATTTTCTGGTTTTGTCAGGTATAAAATAATATCATCTGCAAATAGAGACAGCTTTTCTTGACAACCATACAAATTATATCCTTGAATTTCAGAGTCCCTTATTTTCTTTGATAGTGGTTCTAAATATAATGCAAATAACAAAGTGAGAACACCCCATGCCAGGTTGCTCTGCTTAAGCAGAAATTATGGGTCTGTATTATATAGTCAAAGTTCTGTAATTTCAACTGACATATGTTTGAACACATATGTCCGAAGTTATGGAACTTCAGCTATGAATAAAAACATAAAAAAGCGTAAAAGAAAATAAAAGGGTATATGCAAGGGGGCAAGCCCCCCTGCACCCCTACACCCCTTGCTCTTTAAAAATATACCAACTCCAAGGTCGCGCTACAGTGCAGTAAAGGGAAATTCCCTTTACTGCACTGTAGCGTGACCTCAGAGTTGGTATATTTAAAAAGCAGGGGGTGTGGGGGGTGCAGGGGGGCTTGGGCTTGCCTCCCTGCATGTACTCTTTTATTTTCTTTTTCCTTTCATTTATATTTTTTATTCATATTCGAAGTTCCGTAACTTCGGACATTTGTGTTTGAACATCTGTCAGTCGAAGTTGCGGAACTTCGACTATGTAATATAGACTCGAAATTATCAGGGAGGACCCTACCCACTTTAATTTTCACCTTCAATCAATCATACATCCTTCTAATCAATCTTATAATTTTTTTCTGGAAATGCAAATGCATCCATTGTCCTGCTCATAAAGTCCCAGCTTACTCTGTCAAATGCTTTCTCTGCATCAAGACCCCAAAACAACTATGGTATCTTCTTACGTTCTGCTTCCCTCTGGATCATCAGTGTTCTGTTAATGTTGTCACATGTTTATATCCCTTCCACAAAACCACACTATTCCATATGTATCAGTTTTGGCATTACTTTTGTCATTCTTTTAGCTATTATAGACATGAACACTTTACAACCATGGTTTAGTATTGAAATGGGCTTGTATGAAGCTGGGTGTAATGGATCTTTACCCTCTTTAGGTAGTACAGCTACCACTACTTTCTTCCAGGTTGTTGGTTCTTCTCTTCCTCTTAAAATACCGTTAAAGAAAACCTTCCAGATCTTTATCAGTCTTTTCCTTTCTAGCTTCCAAACTTCCACAGGAATACCATCTATTCCTGGGGACTTTCCTGTAGATTGGTTATACATCACCATTTTATCTCATTTTCTCCTATCCTAACCATTAAGTAGTTGAGCCTCATCTACCTCTAACCTTGGCATATTTAATTCTTCCATAAACATTTCCATTTGTATCTTTTCTTGATTTCCATATTCCTCTGCTTTATACAGACTTTCATAGAATTTCTGAAATATTTCTAATACCTCTAAAGGATCTCTTGTTACCTTCCTTGTTATAGGCTCCCTAAGCTTGGTAATGGTAACAGCTCTTTCTACTTTCTGTTGCCTGAGTCGTTGAGGTAAATGTTTTTGTGCTCTACTGTTATTATAAAAAACAGTTGCTTAACAGTAATCTTTCTAAACTCATGCATATTATCAAGGTAATCCCTTATTTTCTGATTAGCATTCTTCCATTGATCATCTTCTTATTTTATGAGATTCACCCTATTCTGCTTCTTGTTACTTCTGAACCATAACTCCCTTTCTTTTATTTCCACCCTATTTTTAACCTCCACCTTAATTTTATCCCACTCCCTAGCAATATTTTCAGAAGAAATTTCGATCCTCTCTAATAGCTCCTGAGTAATCTCCACTACCCATTCCTTAAATTCCTCTCTTTTCAACAGATAGGTAGGGAAACACCAGTGTCTCATTTTTATTTAATTATCCTGTTTTTATTTTACTTATTATTGGCACATTATCTGAAATAGTTATTGGGTGCATATCAAGACCTTCAATTAAATGCACATGTTCCTGTGAAGTGTAAATTCTATCTAGCCTAGCCTAGTTTTTATATCTTGGGAATAATATACAAATTCACTT
The DNA here is from genome assembly GCF_019279795.1 of Protopterus annectens. Classification (NCBI taxonomy): domain Eukaryota; kingdom Metazoa; phylum Chordata; order Ceratodontiformes; family Protopteridae; genus Protopterus; species Protopterus annectens. Next base: position 1,222,725,415 of record NC_056743.1, read on the forward strand.
CAAACTCCTATTACAGAATTCACATCTTTCATGCCAAATATTTTCATAAATGTATTCAAAAATCTACCCTCCTTTGTTATACTTTCCCTTCTGGGCCCCCAGACATAATTTCACTGCTGCAAATCACATTCCATCCCTCACCTATAAGTAATATTCCTTGCTGAAAATCAGTTATTTCTCCCAGAATTTTCATAAACTCCATTATAGCAGTTTTAGGTGGAATATAAATACATGCCAGTGTAGTCTTCCTCCCTTGCCAGTAGCCCATTAGCACTACAAATCTGAAATTATTATCTTTTTATCCTCTTCTATCACTATTGAAGCTACTCTTGCAATTAATATAAATACTCCTCTTTTCCTTTGTCCCAGATAGTCAGCTTAATAACCATCCTGAAAATCCTTGTTTATCAACCTGACTTGTTCAGTTCTTTCTAAGTGTATCTCCTGTAACATAACCATTTGCATTCTATGTTTCTAATATAGTTCTTTTTTATATTTATTTGTGAAACTGTTGACATTTAAAGACATTACAGAAAGCATAATCACATTAAAAAGGTATTATTCCCACCTTTTATGTATATACACCTTTTTTGTTAAATGTCTAGTTCCAACTTTTGTGTTACATGCATACATTGTATGACAGATTGAACTTTTATACAGTTGTTTCTTGTCATATCCATTTGAACCTATGTCACATCTTACAAAACTTTCTGTTTTATTGAAAGCCCTCAAAAAAAAAAAAAACGCAATAACCCCCTAAAACCTATTAACTCAATAGTAACACACATTATGTATATATTCAAATACTGACGTTTCACCCTCTTAATAGAAACAAAAGTCCCAAACTAACAGACACACTCACAGACTTGAGTTAATCTAAAAGAAAGGTTAAACATGCTAACATGCATAGTGCAGCCTGTGCTTCTATGTGCTGTTTTTTTTTTTTTTTTTTTTTTTTTTTTTTTTTAATAGCTCTACCAGCTGGGAAAACCCATGAATGCTCTCAGAGAACATTATGTCCTAGCTAATTTCTCTTCTCAGTTTTTTTTTTTCATTTAGCTAATCACTTTCCACCAGCCTGTAGCCAGTGTCTGTTTATCTCCATGAAGACACGAGAACCAGGCAGCTAGTTTCTCTTTATCAGATTGTTTACATGGAAACATGAAGACCAGCTATAAAATTGCTATTGAGCATACATGTTTTTGCTAGAAAAAAGCCTCATAATACTCTGTGTTCTTTTTTATTTACTCACTTAAAAATTGTTACTAAATCAGTCTACGGTCCTTAATCCAATCATTTCCCCATGCAGGAATGACAAAAAGGAAACTATTTTTTCTTTTGTCATGCCCTCTTAAGTGGGCTGTTTTTTCATTGCATTGCCTACATTTCTTAAAACTGAACAAGAAGAAAGAGAAAAGGGAAAAAAACAGCAACACCTGTTTCCAATCCCTATTACACTTAAAAATAATTGAGAAAACTTTATAGCATGCAAAGAAAACCATACACCACAAAAATAATGCTAGTAAGAAAAAAATCTTTACTTACAGTTAACTTTCTCCATCCTCTTCCCCTCCCTAAAGCATTTTTTGAACATTAATGACATGAAGTAGGGCATATGCTTTAGAGCCCCACCCAAGTCCAAGAAAGCCTGTACAAATCCAATATTCCCAGATTTTCTTGTTCTGTCATATTTCACATATATAATTATTGCATTGTAATCCCACATTAAGTTACTGGTTTTATTACTGTTCATCTCCATCTCCCAAATCCCGTCATTGCTTCATTTCCAATGTACTCTCAATTCTTCTAGTCAGCTCTCATGCTGCTTTCCTTCACTCCAACATTTTCAGTTGAAACACAGGAAAAAGTTTCACAGGCACAGTCTCTCTGTGGTCTTTATTACCAGAAGAACAAGAAGCAGTTCTCTTTCTGTTTCACAACTCACGTTTGTTGGACAAACTTTTATATTTGCTCCTTGGCATGTACTTTATCAAAAAATGATTTTGTCCCTCCAGAGAAGAATACTTTGAAGACAGCTGGGTACAGCAGTTTGAATATCATACCTGCATCTCAACATTACCTGAAGAGTGGAATACATTTGCTTCTCTTCTGCCTGGTATATGAGTAATCATTCTCCACAAACATTCAACTGGCTCCCACTTTTAGTACTTTATCCTTCTGCCACAGTTTTGTCAAAATGAACTCCTTTTGCTGGTAGTATTGCATCTTTACTATTGCTTTTTCATAGCCAGGTTTGAAGCATACACACCATGCACCGTTTCAACTAACAATTCCTGCTGTGGAATACCAGTCCAGTTGCTTATTTGTGCTTTCATAAAATTAATTCTGTTCCTTCCAGCTTCTCTGGTATAGCTGAAAATCTCAGGTGTTCCTTATGTGCTCTGTCCTCTAACTCTGTTATTTTTTGAAACATCTCTTCCTAAGCAGTCTCATACTCAGCCAGCCTTTTCTTCATTTAAACCTCTGATTTTTTGCAGCTTTATCACATCATCTGAAATATTTGTTCAAAGCGTCTTCAATTTTTCCAACCTTTTGTTGTTTGTGTTGATATACTCCATCACTGCTTTGTTATCAAAAAAGACAGGAAATGTCTAGAAGAAATGGGAGTGACTTGAAATAGACTGATGTTGGGAAATGGAAATGATCAGAAAGAAGACCAGCAACACTGAAATAAATAACAGTCTCCCATTTCTTCACTAATCAATCCTATTATAGGAAGACAAATGAAGTACATTTTTGTAAGAACAAGTGTCAGAGAAAGACTGGAATTTTGTTAACTATAAACATTTCATGATGTAAATATGTTGCAAAGCAGTTTGATAAATGTGAGATGGTGAATTAGTGACCGATATCTATGTTAAAGATATTAAAGCAAACAAAAACTTTTAGTTGTAAGATACACACACTTTACTTTTAAGAAAAGCTGGACAAAAGCAAGTTAAAGTTAGTATAATTCTGTGATCCTCTGCTACAGGCGTTGCTGTAGAAGTACACCAGTGACATTATATGCAGAATTAAAGTTTACTTGTTTTATATGGGTGGATGACTGTATTAATCTCCTTTGTTTAAGCTACGATTTTTTTAACAAATCGTTTTGAAAAAAGAAGACAAATGAAAGGCATGAAAATATGTTTTCTCCATCTTCAAAGTTATTAGCTTTGCCCCATTACCAAATGCTATTACAAGGAGGCAACTGTAGATACAGGCAGTTGGATAGGAAATCTGAACATTGCATTCTAAGTAAAATTTACTAAGATTCTTTCATGTAATTGCAAAGCTGTTAGCTGGATTTTTTTCACTGCTGACCCGCTTTTATTTGGAGACTATCCATCTTGCAGGTACAAGCAATTAAATAAAAGTTTCACACTCACCATAACTATGCATCTGTGTTGCTCATTTTGATTCCTTCTTAATGAATGGGTCTCAGATCTGATCTTGGATATGACTTGGTTGCATTTCTTTCAGACTCTTGGATCTGACTCTAGAGCTCCTCCCCTTATCCATAATGCTGCTAGCTTCTGCATTACCTCTGATCGAGTCTGCTGCTCAACCCATAAAAGATTGATTATAACTTACAAAAGGAAGAAGGACAGAATTGAGACTCAAATAGGAACAATGGTTCCAATATTTCTATCAAATCACTCCCAAAGGAAAAGGAGAGTGGGAAAGGGGGGTGGAAAGTTGAGGAAGAATGAAAATGAAAAAGAGAGATGCACCATTATGGTGAGGACACAACGTTTATATGTGATGTCATAATTTTCATTCGTTTCTCAATAAATGGGACAGAGTCCCCAACTATGAGAACCTTGTGTGGCCCTTGGGGAAGAATGTTCCAGACCACCCCAGAACTAAAGGCAGCCCTGCTTCTGGAAATGTAAAGAGCAATAAAGCTGTGGGCACTGGACCAAGTGGCTGCAACACAAATGTCATCAATAGAGGCTCTAGCCCTGAATGCAAATGGTGTAGCCATAGATCTAGTGGAGTGAGCTTTAGGAGGTATCAGTAAAGGTAGACCTTGTAGAGAATAAAAATATTAAATACAGTCCATTAAGCATTTTGCTAAGGTGACTTTTGAAGCTGGCTTTCCCAATTTGTTATGGGCAAAGGAAATGAACATTTGGTCAGTCTTTCTAAAATCCTTCATCCTATAAAAATCAAAATGAAGCTGTCCAAGTACATCCAAAAGGTAAAGTATGTACTCTCCTTTATTGGAAAATTTTGGAAAGAAGGCAGGAAATTTGATTACTTGGTTGACTTTGTCTCAAAGGCTACTTTCAGTAGAAAATATGGGCTGGTATGTAAGGTGACTGTCTTTATGGAAACTGAAATGAGGCAGTTTTGAAGAGAGTGCTTGGAGTTCAGAAACTTGCCTAGATGAAGTTATAGCCACTAGGAAGATTGTCTTCCAAGAGACACATTTGAAGATCATACTTGGCTGAGGGCTCAAAGAGAGGTTGAGCCAAGCTCTGCCGCATAACTGTAAGGTCCCATGGTGGAGTAGGGTCTTTAATCAGAGGTCTAAGTAAGAAGATACTGTTAAGGAAAGGTTTACATAACCTGGATGAAGCTTGAGGGAAAGCATTATTTCCAGTGTGATAATTAGAAATGGCTGCTAACAGAACTTAGATGGTGGAAAAGCTAGCACCACCTTGAAAAAATGAAGCAAGAAAATCCAAAACACCAGGAACAGGAGCACTAAAGGGATCTAATTCTCTCTGATGCCCCCAATAAGAAAATCTTTTTCATTTACTCTTATATATTTTTCTAGTTGAGGCTTTTTGGGATGATACTAAAATTTGGCTAACTGGAGAAGAAAGCCTGGTCTGTCTAGCCATCACTGGAATTTGAGAAACCATGTGGTCAACTTGAGGCCTGGAATTTCTGGGTGAGCCATCCCTGTGGGATGAGATATAGATCTGGACAGGGGCCCAGTACCTAATGAGGACATAGGAAGTGAGACCACAGAAAGGGGAAACAAACTTGCAGAGGCCAATAGGGAGTAATGAGGATAACCTTGCACTTCAACCGAAGAGTTTTCTGAAGAAATTTGGAGATTAGAGGTGGGTGTGTGTGTATACAGGAGACTGGAGGGCAAATGTGGACTAGAGCATCCCTTGGTAACTCCCCCTAAGGGGTTAGGCCAAAAATAATGCCGCCCTTATTATAGAGGGGAGAGGCAAAGAGATTGCAGCAAGGTTGACCCCATCGACACATAATTCTCTCCGCCACCGTATGGTTGAGAGGCCACTCATGGTGCATCAGAATAGTTCTGCTGAGCTTGTTGGCTAGAATGTTGGATTTTTCCAGTATGTGCATTGCTAGAAGAAAGTGGTTGGAGGAGCTCACCCACTGCCACACTTTAAATGCTTCTCAGAAAAGGGGTAGAACCAGCTTCCCCTGTTTGCTACTGTATCAGAACACAGGCCTATAATTTGTTTGGATAGCAATTATCCCTAGAGGAAGAGAGCTCTGAAAGGCCTGCAATGCTAAAGAACCACTCTCATCTCTAGGACACTAATATGCAAATTGGTCTCTTCTAGGGACCATGTCCCTTAAACAGTCCAAGAAACACCCCACCAAATTGGGAGGTGTTTGTGGTCATGTGGCAGTTGGGGGTGGAAATACAAAGGCACATCCATGACATACTTTAATGGACAGAATCCACCAAAGTTGGGAGTCTTTGCAAACACAAGAAAATTTTATACGATGGTTCAGAGGCTGTTGAAGAATCAAACATCGAACTGATAGAGTACATTGAAGAATCTGCATGTAGAAATCAGCAGTTGGTAGCACAGTAGTTACAGCAGCCATTGACCCTAAGGCTTGAAGAACCAACTTTGCTGGTGGAGTAGGATGTGAAAGAATCTGACTGACATGCAATTTTAAGGTCTGCATTCTGTTTGGTGAAAGAAAGGCCAACTGATTGTGTCTAGACAGCTCCTGTAAATTTCAAAACTTGAACTGACTGAAGGTGGGACTTGGAATAATTGACAGTGATCCCCAAAGACTGGCACAACTGAAATAAGTAGTCCATGGCTTTTTTGAAGATATACCTGGTTGGGGAGGTGAGAAGCCAGTCATCTAGATAAGGAAACAGGAAGTGAGACCACAGAAAGGGGAAACAAACTTGCAGATGAGCTGCTACCACTGCCATACATTTGGTGAACACTCTGGGTGCAGTGGTGAGCCCAAAGGGTAGGGCTTTGAACTAATGACTAGCCCCAGCTGAAAGTGCAGATATCTCTGGGAGTGCCTGTTCATCTTGATGTGATAGTACACATTCTGGAGATCTATGGGGCACATCCAGTCATCTCTCTGCAGAACAGGCAGAATGGAGTAAACAGTGACCATCTGGAACTTGAGAGTTCTTCCCAAACTGATTTAGATTGCTGAGATCCAAAATGGGGCTTAGGTCCCTTGTTTTCTTTGGCACTAAAAAGAACCTTGAGTAAGTTCTGAATCCTCTCTGGTCTGGTGGGACCACCTGGATGACCAGTTTTTCTAGTAGCTTTTGAAATGCTAGAGCTGCAAACTCCGACTGATTGGGTGGAACATGGAGGAGATTTTTCCATTTGGGTGGAGGAATTTGCCAAAAGGGAATGCAATATCCCCTGGATATAATTATTTGCACCATGGTAAATGCCCAGGCTTTTGGGTGCAAAGATAAGTGCCCCCAACTACCTCCAGAAAAGAACAGTTAGGCAATCATTTAGGAGCACTGAAAGGGTCTATCCAAACTGAATCTCAATATCTCAATACTCTTGTTTTTGTGGAACCCCTCTATTGCAAGTACAGCACCTTCCATTGGAATTTCCCTCACTGCCTCTGGGAGAAATTTCCCCTCATGAGTCCTGAAAAGGTCCTTGTGATTTTCAGAACCACATCTTCTTACCACCACACTGATTCCTAAAAAAGGATTTCTGCGGGATAGAAAAACAGATTCCCATGGCAGACAAGGTCTTTCCATCTTGTTCATTATGGAAAAGTGTTTCCTTTTGTGTGGGCCCAAACAGAGAAGATCCATCAAAAGCAATGTTGATGAAAGCAGACTTAAAGGGCTCCACAAAGTCACACAAGTGCATCTGAGCATGTCTCCTGATAGCTATGCCTGAACCCGCCACCCATGAGAAACCTTCAGCTGCATGAGAAATTAACCTCATGAATGCATTAGAGATCAATTGAAGGGTGGCCAGCTGTGAAGAAAATTGTTTCTGTTCTTCTGCCAACATGGCCGCAAGACTAGACTTAGAGAGTTCCTTAATCAAGTCTCCCTGTAATCTGGTAAAATGTGCCAAGCAGTTGAGCGATGACAAGGGAAAGGTCAGTGAGGCGTAATTGCACTTTCCAAACTTGCCCATCATCCTAAACTTGCTATTAGGAGGATGAACAGAAAAACTTTGTTTAGCCATCTCCTTCTTTGTGGCTGCTGCCACAACCATGGCATCTACAGGAACTCCCTTACTCCAATAAGGTCTGTCTTTGGGTGGAGCTAGAATCTTGTCTGGGTGATGAGGAATTGGTTCCATGTTATCTGGCTCCTTCCATCCACAGAAAGACAAAAGATCTATAAGGTCATCTACTGGAGGGGTAACCCAAGATATAGATGTGCCAGACATGAAGGGTTCTAGAAACACTCACTCCTCCTGGGAAGGGTGATTGGAAGACCATCCACCTTTCTGGCAAAGGGTCTATAGTATGTCTCTGAAGGAGACATCTTCTGGTGGAGATCTGAAGTCTGTGTCCTCCTTTAAAGATTCCTTAGAGAAATCTAAGTCCCTCCTGTTTCACAATCTCTTCCAGGGAACCTCTTCAGTGGCTGATCTGGGGAGGTATCAGAAGAAATGAAAAGTTCCTGAGCAGGAACTGCCTGGAAGCTCATACAGGCAGGCTGCCCCTGTGGAATAGGTGGATGAGGCTCAGAAGTCTGATCCAAAGGGAGGATGGTGGTATGATCCAAAGACGCAAGAGTCAAAAGAGCTCTTGTGTGAGAAAAACCCTCCACCACTTTGAAAGCAGAAGGACCAGGAGAAACCAGAGCCATAACTCCAGGTGCCATTAAGTTCTGACCATGCCCAGACTTCTGTTTTGAGGGAGGAGTCAGACCCGAGCTCTCCAGTGATGAGGCTTTGAGGGGAAGCGATGGCTCTGAAACTCTCAGAGTCTAAGGCATCCCCCCCAATCTGGTGCCTAAACTTCGGCTTCCAAGGCTCATCCTGTGCAGGGGGGGTTAATGCCAAACAAGTCAGGGACACAATCAGAATCGAAGAAGAAGCTATCTTTTGATTTGACACTTCCACATGTAGGGTTCTGGATCCAACAGCTCAGAAATTACTGGCTGGATCAGAGAAAAAGAGATGATGGAATGGGAAACAGGTCGAAGACTCATGGATCTGATGGAAGGCAGAGTCAGTAAGACCCTCATTTGGATCTGAGCTCTGAGGAATTTCATCATGCTATCCACATCTGTCTTGGAGAAACTCTGTGAGGACTTGAAAGAAGATGATGTGGAAGATGGGTGAGTCAGTCTCCTCTGTGTCTTCTGTAAGATGGGAGTTCAGAGCCTAGGGGAAACAAGCACGTGGAAAAAAGCAAGGGTTTCAATGTTAAGGTGACTGTTATTCCAAGCTTTGGATCCAAGGAGGTCAGATCCGAATGCTTAGGTAACTTAGCAGGCAGCTCCAATGCAGGAGCAGATTTAGGAGACCAGGTAGGTGAGTGTTTCCTATGCTACTAAGCTGTTTTTGACTTCTTGATGGGGGGTTGAGCCCCTGAAACTGAAGCTGAAAGAGGAGGAGCTGAAGCTGGAAGCAAACCCTTCAATAATAACTTGTTACATTTATCACTTAGGGTACTAGAGATGAACCCCACACAGATTTGGAAAAGGATATCCAGATGGCCTGCTCCTAAGTAACAGATGCACTCCCTGTGGGCATCATAGTTGGACATCTTATGCCCACAAGAAGTGCACTTTTTAAAACATGTTGCCTTTAAGGCCATGTTAAAAGGCGTTTTTTTTTTTTTACAAAGGGAAAAAAACTGAAAATTAGCAACAATAGTATTTTAACTACCTTGAAAGGCAGGTAAGAGAAAGAAAGTGTTACCAACAATGGTAAACTAGAGATACCTAATAGAAAATGGGTAGAAAGCAAGGGCAATTATTAGAAAAGAAAGGCAAGTAAAGGGAGGATATGGTTAAAGAAAAACAGATAGAAACAAATAGCTATAGAGGAGAGTTGAGGAAGCTAGAAATGATGGAGGTTAAGTTTGTGAGACAGGTGGTAGGATGCACACTGTGATGAAAAGAAATGTGGACATTACAGCTGAAGGAAAAGTAGCTCCAATTGCAGAAAAGATCAAAGAGAACAGATTATGGTGGTTTGGGCACATGTGCAGAAAAGCAGAAAACAATCTGGTGAAGATGATTTGGCAGACAGGAAGAAGGCAAGAGGAAATAAGGGCATCTAGAAAAGAAGTGGATGGATTATGTGAGAGAAGACCCATAACAGGCATCAGTTTCTAAGAAGACAGAGGAAAGGCAATTAAAAGAGAAATGGCAACAGTTGACAAAACACCCTAACTCCATATAGAAATTGGGGAAAAGGGGATTGATGATAAGGGGGGGGGGTGCAGACTGCAACAGTGCAGAAGACAACTGGATAGAAATAACATAAGAATTTCACAAAAAAGATTTCATGATGAACGCTTGGCGGAATACCAGGGGCAAAGGAAAGGGGGAGTGATGCAGATTGCCTGAGGGGCTACAGAAGTGACAGAAAAAGAAATGGGCTTCAATAGTGATAGAAGACAAAAAAGACAGTACTGGTACACTTGTGATAGTAAGGAGCTATCTGCCAAGGAGGGTGGTTATGCTGGCTTTTCAGTGAAAAGTGCCACTACAGAGCTTAAGATTTGGGAGAAAATTAGCTTCCAGTGAGGATTATTTGTGGGTGGGGACCAAAACGTACAGCTTAGTAAGAACTTATCACAGCAGTAAATACCAATTTTAAGTGCTTCCCTATGCAAGACCCAAACTTAGGAAACATTACTAAACTTTTGTTATGTACTGCTAAGTGGTGTGAATTTTGGTCTTGCATTAAGGAAGCACTTAAGTTTATCCCCAAGATTTAATAAAAATCTATGTAGGCACCATGTAAAGCCTACACAGAATGTATACATGTACAAGGCCACTATTTGCCCCACAGCAGCGCGCCATGCATATTAATGATGGTGCACTGCTGAGGGACAGCTGAGGAATATAGATATGAATCAGTGTAGGGAGAGGTGTAGCAGCTACCTGTGGCTGCAGATGAGTGTGAGTCTCCCTGTAATGCTCCCCGCCATTGCTGTAATGTTGTGAAGTGTGTCAAATGTATAATATGTCATTTTTATGATGTTTTATGTTTTTTTTAACTGCATGTTTGCTTGGAGTGGCTCAGAGAGCAGCAATGCCAAGCTGTGCTCACATATAGACAGCTGACACCTGCCAGACATCTAAAAATAGAAACCAGATGTAATTAATTAATATAATCACATTTTTTTCTTTTTTTTTTTAAATTGCCATTTGTGCTGCACTGCACAGAGTGCAGCAGAGCTGAGTGGAGCTTATACATGCATAGCTGACACCCACCAGACATCTAAAAATAGAAACCAGATATAATTATTTATTTATAGGTGTGTTTAAGCATGTTTGTGCAGCGTGGTGCTCAGCAACGCTAACAGATAGCCTAGTAATATATGTGAAGGTATATTAGTTTTTATAACATCCAACTAGCTACATGGGCATAGTTACAATCTTATGTGTAGTAGGACCTGGGTTCAAGTCCATAACAGGCAGAATATGTCTGTAAATGAATGTACTATTTTTCTTTAATTTCATTAAACTATTGTGAATTTTGGCACTGCTGCACTTTGCTAAACACTGCTCATTCGTGCTAAGCAGTGCATAAACATGCTAATGGCCTCCAATGTTTGCATGGTGATAAGTCTTGCTAAAATCATGATTCTGCGAGTTTTCGCACTGCTTGGCTTCACTTAGCTGATTTGCGAGCTGCTAAGCGATGCAATGCTTTTTTGAATATTGCTCAATGATGTGTAAGGGTGGGAAAACAGCCTGTATTAAGCCCAATGGGCAGAAATTCTGCATCATTCATTGGAGTTCAATCAGCTGTTGGTATAACTGGTGGTGTTGGCAAAGGTGTGTGCTTTCATGAGCAGAGGTGGGGTATTCAGGAGTCCAGAGTCATGGTTAGGCTCCTGGTTAAAAACCATGAACCCTGGCTGATGCAGGGTGGATTCCAGGGTTCAGAGTGTAAGGCGGAGACCTAGGACTGTTTGGTCAGGGAACTCACCAGTGTCACTGGTATCCCACGCACAGGTGAGCAGTGTTGTCATCATTATGACAACATGGAGGAGAAAGAGGGAAACCTTGGATACCTGGGTCCAAGAGGCTCAAGCAGGGAATACCCCACAAATAAGTAAGTAATTTTTCCTCTGTTTTTACCAATATGCAAGCTAAATGTCTGCAAAACTGATATGCATAATGGTGTGCTTCTCTCCCAACAGCTGCAGCTGAGAGGGCTCAAAATGTCAAGTCCCATGCCAGGTACCTGGCCAGGTTGGGCTGTGAGTGTGGTAAGTATGGATTTAGTATGCTAACTTTAGTATGCTATACTGCAATAAAGTATACACAAGAAAAACTGAAGTGCAATAAATGGGCAATTAGAGCTGTAGTGCAATACATGAACAATAACACCTGAAGCTCAATAAACAACAAACAATACCAATAACAGTAAGCAAAGTAGTGTTCAGTAGGATTGTGTTGTCTTAACCATGGCAGTAGAGCTATATGCATTGCTTGCCTGTGGTAAGGTTACTACAGTCAAGTGTAATACTGTAATAGCTGTAGGATGCAAAAGTAATGGCCTGCAAACTGTATTGCTTAACTCATAGTACTGTCCAAGGCTATCTCCAGGCCAGTATCAATTACATAATGGTCTCTGTTCCACCTACTTCAGGTAATAAAGGTATATGGGTGAGGTAGCTCATTCCATGGGCAGGTATTGTGTGTGTACTTCACAAATATTTCAAAGCAATAACAATACAAAATGTTCACCAGCACTGTTGATACTAAAATAAAACTGTTTTAATATATGCAGTATGGTTGTATTCCAAGCATGTGTGTTTTACTGTCAGTGCAGTCAATTATAACACTTTAATAGTTCTAGAATGCAAAGAGATTGTCCTGTAACTTGTATTGCTCAGCTCATACTATGGTTCAAGGTCATCTCCAGCACACTATCAGTCACATAATACTCACATTTTCTCTCTCAACAGGAATTAAAAGGTATATGAGTGAAGAAGTCTGTGTTATGAGCAGATACTGTGTTTAAATTTCACAGATATTTAAAATCAATAAGAATAATGTGTTCACCAGCATTGTTGAGTCATAAATAATTCTGCCTAACTCCAGTATGGCTATATTCCTTGCATGTCTGCACTAAGTTGCTGCAGTCAGTTATTGCATTATTTGCAGATGTCCCCTGCAGTCACAGCTATTGAGTTCTGCTCTCATGCCTGGCAAATAAGGCATGCCGGCTGTCTAGTTTATGAACTGTGTGACAAACTGAAATGCTGCTAGCCCAGCTAGCTGGAATTTTGTGACTAATTACATGTCATTTGTGAATTTTAATATGATTTATATGCTTGTCTTACAAATGTAAGAGAACTATATGTTATGTGGATATTAAACTGCTGGTGTAGAAGTGTGTGTTAAACTGTATATTATGTGCTGAGCTTCAAGAATGTAACCACAGTGTACCCTACTGGGGAAAGAACAGAAATGTATATACATGTGCAAATGTATGTTTTAATAGCAGTAGCTGGAACATACAGAGTTAACTTGCAAACCCTCAAGAAAATAAGTTGAAATTGTTTACGAATGTGGTATCTCTCAGTTTCAGCTAGGAGACAGGATGTTTACAGCTAAAGGTTTCTTTCTATTGTCTGGAAACAGAAATAATTACAGATTTCAAATGTAAAAGTGTTTAACTGTTTTATGACTTCAGGTTCTAGGCAAACTTCTGAGAGATAAATATTTTGACACAGAGGTGTTAAACTGTAAGTTTCTGTTAACCTGGGAACTGAACAAAGAGGTGTAAAATAGTGATGTAATCCAGCTAACCCTGCAGTAATGCATATTTTTAATTTTAAGAACTGTCTCTCAGAGAAGATCTGTGCATTTTGTATTTGTCTTTGGATCTGAAGACATCCTCTCATCAGCACTTATCTTGCTCTGTAAGTCATTTAGGGTGTAGTATCTCTTAGACATAGCTAGGAATACAGTAAATATTAGTTTAGATGTTTCTGTATTTATATGAGGCTGTCCTGCACTGTTATTTTTTAAGTATTTCCTGTGATTCTGAACTCTGTTGTCACTGTGTTGAATTATTGAGTATTGTCTTGTGCTTTTATCATTTATTATTAAATATATTTAAACATTTTAATGGTGGCTGGTTTGTTTAGAGTTATTTAAGCTCTTAGAGTACTTGCATATGTATTTGGGGACACTGTACAGGCCACTTTTAAATAGCCTTGCTGCTGGTCACACTTACCATTTGGATAATAGTAACATTATACAGTAACATTAGTCACCTTTTGGGAAGGGCCTTATAGTAGCTGATAAGTAAGGGTGGTTGGTGGCAGTGATTATTATCTTATAGTCTGGGCAGAAGGGGTATAGCTAGTAAACCTGTTCCAGCCTTCCCCAGGAGTGTCTGTATGTTTGCATATAAATCAAATCTCAAAGTGTGTGTGTGTGTGTGTGTGTGTGTGTGTGTGTGTGTGTGTGTGTGTGTGTGTGTGTGTGTGTGTGTGTGTGTGTGTGTGTGTGTGAGCTACTTGGGCAGGGACACTAAGCACTGGTTGGACAGAGAAGGTGCTGGAGGTTTTGGCTTGACCACTCGGCTGAGATCTTAACCTTATAGGTGTGCCAGTGGAGAGTCTTATTGAGAATCTGGAGAGAGGCAGAAACCAGCCCCAGACTGACTGTGATCTCTGTGTGCTCTTAAGGGAAATTGTACTTTACTGTGTGTGTACTTGTCACCCTCCCAATGTGCTGATCCCTCACTGGTGTTAGTGGTGAGGACTGAGGCTGCTTGATTACTGGGCCAATGCAGGGGCATCACAAACTGTACACTCAAGTGTCATGATTTCTTGTACTGTACTTAATACTGTGCAATCCGTCTGTCACAGGATTGCCACAGAAATGATCACCTGGAATGCAAAGTATTACCAAATCTGCTTACAGATCACCTTGGCAGTTATATACGTCCACATGATGTCCAAATGTTCTGTCTAGTTGTGTACCTGCATTTGTTATTGCTTGTCCCATACTGTTCCATGAAACAGCTTGAGAGGTATGTAAGTGCTACATTACCTACAGGAGACTTGTAGTCACTGTACACAAAACTGACAATACACACCTGTAGAGTTAATATTAACACTGTTTTTAGGGATATAATTTGCAGTGTCACTAATGGACTGTTTTTTTTCTTTCTCCCCCCCCACCTCTTATCTGCATGTATTTAATATTGTTATGTATTATTATGGTTTACTATTAACATATTTTGTTAAAATAATTATAATTTGGGAAGTGTGGTTTATTATTGCTATGTGTTATTATGCTTTCATATTGACATATCTTGTTAAATTAACCATTTTGTTGGCCTTATGCAGTTTATTATCATTATGTGTTAATATCCTTTCATATTAACATATCTTTTTAAATTAACCATGTGGTTGCCCTTATGCTTTAACTGTTACTGGCAAGCTGTTATACTGACTGTTTTGTTATTTCATGTAATAATATACATTGCTATGTATTTGGGTTAAATAATATGATGTTCCATGCTGTTAATACTAACAATGATTTGCTCATAACTAACCTCAACTTATTGCTATACCTCAGTAACCATAGCACGTCAAGGCAGGCTGGTTCCAGCTGATCCCTCTACCTCATCTCTACTGGCAGTGGCACTGGGTCCAAGCATGTCTGGGACCCAGATGGGTAGTGCCCCCTCTGCTGCCCCCTGCAATACCTGTGGCATTGGGTAGTGCTACCCCATGAGACAGGGATGGGACCCCCTCTGGGAGCAGTGCTGGAGGGGGAGTTGTCACCTGGGCTGAGCTGCCATTCTTGGAGAGCAGGATAGTCCATTGTGGCTATAACTGCCATCTGCTCCAGAATGAGGACATGCTGGTCAACCTGGTGTGGCAGCCTTATCCCAGTGCTCAGCCTCCAGCACTGCCACCCTGGGACAGTGAAGCTGCAGTGCCGACAGTGCCATGGGTGGGGATGTGAGTATTGCTGCTGCCATCTGGAGGCACATGGGACGTGAATTCCACAACACTTTCCCTAGCTAAGGTGTTCATAGGTTCGTAGGTTTATAGGTAGGTACTAGGCTATCTGCCCGAGTGCATTCATAAGCCAAGCCAGAGTGTGTCGGCTTTCGCAGCCCCATTGATTAATTAACTAATCCTCTGTCAAGCAGAGCCAATAAAGTGATCCCAGGAGTGTATTTTCGTTTACCCATCCACTCATCAAGGTTTCTCTTGAAGAGTGTTAGTGAGGGGCTCTGCCTAATGTAGTTTGGAATTTTATTCCAAAGCATGGGGAGTCTCTGTGACAGGAATCTATCCCTCCAGCATGTTCTATTTATTGTTGTGGTGAGGTTTAGCTCACTAGAGCACATGGCTTGCAGTGACTTGGATTTCTTTAGGTGGAGCATGTCCATCAATTCTGAGTTGGACATGGCTTTGTAAGTCAGGCAGAGATCACCTCTGAGTAAGCGATATGCCACTGAGTACAGCCGGAGTTTTTCCAGTCGGGCTGCATAGGACATATGTTTGAGGCCAGTAATCTTCTTGGTGAGGTACTTTTGTGGTCTTTCCAGCTGTTGGAAGTGTCTTGTGAGGTACATCCCAAATGGGCATTGTACTCAATGATGGGTCTGATGAGTGACGAGTAGAGGGGCACTATAACCTCTTTATTTCTAGATGCAAACCCTTTAGTAATTAGATGGGCCACATAGAAGGATTTCCTAACTACTTTGGCAATATGATTGTCAAATTAGAGATTACTATCTACCTGAGTCCCCAGATCTCTTATTACCTCTTCTGTATTAAGGGGGCTGCCACCTATGTGGTAATTCGTGGGTGTTTTGTTTTTCCCAAATGGGATGACTATGCATTTTTTGGCATTTAGCTTGAGGCCATGACTTTGACACTAGGTGTCCGTCTCAGTAAGGCCCTTTTGGAGGATGTCCATGTCAGCCAGAGAGTCAGTTCTGGCTCCCAGTTTGCAGTCATCAGCGAACTTGGTTAGCCATAATCCTCCTGTGTTTGCCTGTACTTCTGAGAAGTATATGCCTTACAGTAGGGGTCCCAAGACAGAGCCTTGAGGGACACCACTTGTGACTGGTTTAGAGTCAGACCTGGAGCCTGCTATTCTTACCGTGTGAGTTCTGTCTGTAAGCCAGTTCTGTCTGTAAGCCAGTTGACAACCCATCTCGTGATGTAGGGGTTTATGTTCAGGCTGGTGAGTTCTTCTGTAATACCAGAGTGGGGAATGGTGTTGAAAGCCTTGCCGAGGTCAAGGTAGACTGTGTGAACCACCTTTTCCTCATCTATGGCCTTGGTGACTGTCTCGAAGAAATCAACCAGGTTAAGTAGGCATGATCTGCCCTTAATAAAGCCAAACTGGGTTGGGTCAAGTGTTTGGAGGTTCCAAATGTCTTTGTTAATGAGTTCCATGATGATGCACTCCATAGCCTTGCAGACCAGGCTAGTCAGGCTTATGGGGTGATAGTTACCAGGGTCAGTTGTGGCCCCTCCTTTGTGGAGAGGAATAACCATTGCTGTGTGCCATTCTATGGGCACATAGCCTGTGGAGAGGTTGAGGTTGAACAGCGTGTTTAGATGGGGGGTTAGTTCATTCTGTAGTTCATGCAAGACGCAGCCTGGGATACCATCTGGCCCCATTGATGCTGTGTTTTTGGCTTTTGAAAGGTCAGTTTTCACCTGTGCGTCTGTGATTTCTAGGACACTACACTTTTCCAGTATTGTTGTGGGCCCTTTTAGGGGTGAGAGGGGGGAGATGTTTGCACTGAATCTATCTGCCAGGATGTTGGCAATATCAGTAGGTTCAGTATATTTTGTGCTATTTTGCACTAGTTCAGTACATATCTGTGAGTTGCCACTTAGATTCTTAACATAGCTAAAGAAGACTTTGTGGTTATCTTTTGAATCCTTGGCTGTTTTTCTTTCAAAGTTAGCCTTGGATGATTTTATGAGGGACCTTAGTCTCTTACTGATACTGATCAGGGATGTCTTTCCTTCTTGGGAATTGCTTTTTTTCTGAACTAGTTTCCTCCTTCTATTGTACAGCCTGTTTATGGCAGGGGTCCACCAAACTGGTTTCCTTCTCTTAGAGGAGTGAGTCTTGGTTTTGCTAGGGATAGTATGATCCATGCATCCTTGTAGGTGCTCATAGAGTGCATTTGTAAAAGTTTCTGCATCTTGGGCAGTGTTATCCTTTAGCATGGGGGCTGTGAAACTTACCACCTCTGTCTTAAGTAAAGTGAAGTTTGCATTAGAAAAGTTTTTTTTACTGTGGTTTCCTTCGTTGTGGGAGGTGTTAGGGTGTGGACATCCAGAGTGATTAGTTTATGGTTTGATCTAACCAGTGATGGGTTGACCTCTGGTGTGGAACACCTGTTACCCATGTTGGTGATGACCAGGTCCAATATGTTTTCACCTCTGGTAGGGGAGTTTACCAGCTGATCCAGGGCTTTTGAGATGATGAATTCCAGGAAGTGCTGGGCCTGGAAGTTTGTACTCGAGTAATTTTCCCTGTGAATGGTAGGGTAATTGAAATTGCCCAATATCAGGGAGTTCAGTAGGACCTTCATGTTTTCCAGTGTCTCCAGAAAGGTGGAGTGGTGGTCCTAGGTCATGGAGGCTGATCTGTAGCAGGCCACAATTTGCATTGCAGATTTGCCCAATGTTAGTTGCACATGGATGATCACAAAGGTAGCATGCTGCGCCACTAACCTGGAGGTATAGCTATCCTTGATGAATATGGATACACCCCCTTCTTTTGTGTTTCAGTCCGTGTTCTGTGGCCGAAACATGTGGTATGAGTTGTAGCCCAGTAGTGCTGGGGTGCTGTCTGGAGCCTTGAACCAGGTTTCAGTTACTGCACAGATGTCAACGTTCTCCATACTGAGGAGTGCTTCGAGCGCATGCAGTTTGAGATTTAAACTCCTGGCTTTGAGTAGTATAACCCTCGTTTTTTTGTTAATTGTTCTGTTTACAGAGGTGGGTTTGACTTTTGAGCCTTGCCTAAAAAAGGCACTATGAGAGCAGCAAGAGCCTTGGCCAATATTCAAAAGCCTAGGAGTGACAGGTGCAAGCCATCTCTTGAGAAGCAACGCGGCTTGTCAAGCATGTCGTCCCAGGCTGACAGACACTGTCCACCAGAAGCTTAGCCAATTGTTAAAATTGATCATTTTTTCTTTATACTGAGGTATCATTCTTGGTGAGAGCAGGATGCGACTCAGGGTCAAGGTCATACCAGCCTGGGCTAGATGATCAGAGAGCTCTTCTATGTCTCTTTTCAGGTAGTCCAGGGAGGTACGTCTCAGGTCATTCACACCAACATGAACAATGCAGAGTCATATTTGTACTTGTCCTGGAGTGACCTGAGTGCTTGAGTTATGTGGCGGATTCTGGATCCCAACAGGCAGCTAACAGTAACCTTCTGCTTGTCCAGCCTAGTGAGTGGGACGTCACTGTGCCTGACTATAGAGTCACCTATAACTAGTGTGTTAGGTATGTTATTTCTCCTTAAGGGCTGTGATTGTGCAGCACACTGATTTTGTGTTTTATGTGTTGTCTGGTTTGTGACAGGAGGTGCAGGTTGTTTGGGTGTCTGCTTTAGAGGTCTCTGATGCTTTTGCAAGTTTTTATTTAGAGTCTCCGAGTATGATTTTGTGTATTTATGTGTATTTTTTGCCAGTGCTGTTTTAGTAAGTCTGTGTGTGGCTGGAGGTATGGTGCAAGTGTTAACCTTCTCCTCTTGACTGTCTGTTCCAGTCTTGGGTGGAGACACCTTAGCTTCCAGTTTGGTTTTATAATTGCATCTCTCGCATATGTTAGTGTTTTGTGGTAGGAGGAGAGGGTTGTCTGTGTACATGAGGCGGTTGTAACATTGCTTCAGGATACCCAGATTCACCAGCTGGACTGGAGAATACACCTGAAATTGCCCTTTGGTCATGCCTGAATAGTAGGGTGAGCTGCTTAGTCGCTTAGTTGGTGGGTGAATAAAGAGCCTTGCCCTGCTGGGAAATCAGTGTCAGGTATATTAGTGCTTGCTATTAGGTCTATGCAAGTGCTGGGTTGTAGGATGCTTTTTGAGTGCTTAGGTTGAGAGTTAGACTAGTTTCAAGGGAAAAACTGAAGAGGAGACTTAGTGGAGCCGGGAATAATTTAACTATAGCTAACTGGCACTGCCCGGTGCGCAAAAACATGCAAACAAGGTTTTTATAGTAGGGAAATGAAAGACATAGAAATTAGCCCAAAATGGCCAATAAACTAGTAACTTCTGGGCTGGAACCACTCCTCCAGGGACAGATAGGTTGCTCAAAGCTCCCTTCTCTCACAGGTAAACAGAGAAACTACCTTCTATCCAAGTAAGGCATGGGCAACTCAGAAACTAGTATTACAGCCCTGAATTCAGCTCTAGCCTGAAAACTGGACTATACTAGCTTAGAAAGTCCAATCAAATGGTGTCCAAGTGCTAAAAAGAAACCAAATAACTGATAATAGCACAACGTTGCGAGTCCACAGATACAATTTATTGACACAAAGTACACAAATTAGTTGGGCGCTTTCATCAAATAGTATGACTTCGTCAGAACAAGTAATATAATGAACTTTAAAACTTAAATAGTACCCAGTTTGAATTCATTGGTTTAGAAACTAACCAATCATGTTTTAAACATGCCAGATCTCAGAAATAGTAAATATGATACAGATATTGAATAATTAATTAAATCTTAAAAATATTATACTGTTACAATATACATATGAAAATATCAAGTTTTGAAAAGGTAAAAATGCAAATATTACATATTTAAACTATTTCCACATAGTAAAAAACTTTTTTGTATAAAAAAGAAAATTAAAAATTACTTCACTGACTGGGCAGCCAGTGGATTATACTAACTCTGCCTTCTCTTTCAATACAGGCATAATTGAAAGGTACTCATTGATGCCTGGGGGGGGGGGGTCAGCAGCTAAATTAAATTGCCACATCAATTCCTTTTTATGCAACCTATTTTGCCAATCACCCCCCCCTCACATCCACTGTAACAAAGTCCAAGATACCAAACTTGAAACCACTAAAATTTCTACACAAACCACTATGTTTGTACAATGCATTAGTATTTTTTCCACTTTTCATATTATACAAATGCTCATATATCCTGTTCTTCAACATCCTTTCTGTCTTTCCGACATAAAATGAAGAACAAGAATTACACTTAGCAAGATATACTAATTTACTAGAACGACAGTTACCATTTTTCAAATAAATATGACACTTGTTGGAATTGTTAATAATAATGTCACGTTCAAGCATTATATATGAACAATAATGACATCTACCACAAGGCTTACTACCATATGAGTTTCTCTGCTTTTCATTAGAAATTCTGGTAACTTCCACCAAAGATTTAATGTTACTACCTACTTTGGTGGAAAAAATAGGCTTGTCACCAAGAACCCGAATTATTTCAGGATTGGTTCTAAAAATGTTCCAGTTCTTTAACAATGTTGTTTTCACTTGGGAATACAAGGGACTAAACTGTACTACACATGCCTGCTGGAAATTAGTACTGACCCTGGTATTACCAAAATTGACAATATCACCTGGTTTATAGTTACTACTACCCAGTAAGGGTTTGTACACGGTACCCCATTTGTTTCCAACTTCCTCAAGTATTGGATCAATAAAATGTCCCGGGTAACCTCTCTCAAGAAACATGTTCCTTAAATTCTGGAATTCCAGTATCACGTCTTCCTTTATGGTGGTCATTCTAGCTATCCTTACTGCCTGGCCCTTTACAATACTTTTTTTTCTGATGAATAGGGTGGTGACTGGTATAATGTAAATATGCATAGCAAAAAGTGTTTTTGCGGTAGATTTTTGATTGAAAACTGTTTTGTTTTTTAAAAATCTGTACATCAAGAAAATTAATTTCCTGTTGATGGTATTGAAAAGTAACTTTGTTAAAGAACTGGAACATTTTTAGAACCAATCCTGAAATAATTCGGGTTCTTGGTGACAAGCCTATTTTTTCCACCAAAGTAGGTAGTAACATTAAATCTTTGGTGGAAGTTACCAGAATTTCTAATGAAAAGCAGAGAAACTCATATGGCAGTAAGCTTTATGGTATATGTCATTATTGTTCATATATAATGCTTGAACGTGACATTATTATTAACAATTCCAACAAGTGTCATATTTATTTGAAAAATGGTAACTGTCATTCTAGTAAATTAGTATATCTTGCTAAGTGTAATTCTTGTTCTTCATTTTATGTCGGAAAGACAGAAAGGATGTTGAAGAACAGGATATATGAGCATTTGTATAATATGAAAAGTGGAAAAAATACTAATGCATTGTACAAACATAGTGGTTTGTGTAGAAATTTTAGTGGTTTCAAGTTTGGTATCTTGGACTTTGTTACAGTGGATGTGAGGGGGGGTGATTGGTAAAATAGGTTGCATAAAAAGGAATTGATGTGGCAACTTAGATTAGCTGCTGACCACCCCCGGGCATCAATGAGTACCTTTCAATTATGCCTGTATTGAAAGAGAAGGCAGAGTTAGTATAATCCACTGGTTGCCCAGTCAGTGAAGTAATTTTTAATTTTATTTATTATACAAAAAAGTTTTTTACTATGTGGAAATAGTTTAAATATGTAATATTTGCATTTTTACCTTTTCAAAACTTGATATTTTCATATGTATATTGTAACAGTATAATATTTTTAAGATTTAATTAATTATTCAATATCTGTATCATATTTACTATTTATGAGATCTGGCATGTTTAAAACATGATTGGTTAGTTTCTAAGCCAATGAATTCAAACTGGGTACTATTTAAGTTTTAAAGTTTATTATATTACTTGTTCTGACAAAGTCATACTATTTGATGAAAGTGCTTAACTAATTTGTGTACTTTGTGTCAATAAATCGTATCTGTGGACTCGCAACGTTGTGCTATTATCAGTTATATACTAGCTTAGAAAGGCAGGAAACAAGGAATTTTTTTTTGTTTGTTTTCTTTTTTTTTTTTTTTAAAGATAAGACAAAAACAGTGAAAAATACACTTAACAAAGCTTTAAATGACTACAAATGATAAGAAAAAGCTATTGTACTTTACTGTGTAGCCTACAACAGTTAAATTATTTAAACAAAAAACAACTTTTTAAAAGTGCAGGCAGTCAAATAAGTACAATATGTGAAAATAACAAGCTTTTAAATCACAATAAACACTGGAAAACCTGCGTTTAGGTGGAAAACAGTTAAGTACAGCAAGAAAGTACAGAAAACTGATACTTAATCACTCCAAAGTCTCTCTTCTAAGCTAGAAGGCTTGTATCAGTTTAAGGCTTTCTAGTGCTACCCAGTAGGTTAGTTACAGGAAAGATGGGAAACAAGCGCAGATGTGGTCTTTTAAACCAGAAAGTTGAAAGAGACGGACAAACTGTCCAAATGGTCAATAAACTACAATTTCTGGGCCAAGAACCACTCCTCTCATGGTAGACAGGCTACCTAGTGCTTACTACTCCCACTGATAAGCTAGAAGGCTTTCCTCCAACACAGAAAGGCTTGCGGGGCTCAGAAGCTTACCAGCAGTCCTGGATACAGCAACTCTGTATCTTATCTGGACCAGGCCAGTTACAGGAAAGGTGGGAAACAAGCGCAAGTGCGGCTTTTAAACCAGAACATTGAAAGAGATGGAAAAAACTGCCCAAACGGCCAGTAGCTACAATTTCTGGGCCAGGAACCACTCTTCTTGTGGTAGATAGGCTACCTAATGCTTACCACTCTTACTGATAAGCTAGAAGGCTTCCCTCCAACACAGAATGCCTTGGAGGGCTCAGAAGCTTACAAAGAGTCTTGGATACAGCAAATCTGTACCTGGACTAGACTAGTTACAGGAAATGTGAGGAACAAGTACAAACTCAGGCTTTTAAGCCAGCAAGTTGAAAGAGATGGAAAACTGCCCAAACAGCCAAATAAACTACAATTTCTGGGCAAAAACTCACTCCTCCCATGGAGGATAGGCTACCTAGTGCTTACCACTCTCACTGATAAGCTAGAAGGCTTCCCTCCAACACAGAAAGGCATGGGGGGGGGCTCAGAAGCTTACTAACAATCCTGGATACAGCAACTCTGTAACTGGACTAGGCTAGTTATAGGAAAGCCAGGAAACAGGCTCAAGTGTGGCTTTCAAACCAGAAAGTTGAAAGAGATGGAAAAAAAACTGCTCAGCCAATAGCTACAATTTCTGGGCCAGGGACCACTCCTCTTGTGGTAGATAGGCTACCTGATGCTTACCACTCCCACTGATAAGCTAGAAGGATTTCCTCCAACACAAAAAGGCTTAGGGGGCTCATAAGCTTACAAAGAGTCCTGGATACAACAAATCTGTACCTGGACGAGACTAGTAACAGGAAATTCAGGAAACAAGCACAAACACAGGCTTTTAAATCAGAAGGTTGAAAGAGATGGAAAAGCTTCCCAAATGGCCAATAAACTATAATTTCTGGGCCAGAAACCACTCCTCCTGTGGTAGATAGATTACCTAGTGCTTACCATTCCCACTGATAAGCTAGAAGGCGTCCCTGCAACACAGAAAAGCTTGGGGGACTCAGAGGCTTACCAACAGTCCTGGATACAGCAAGTCTGTATCTGGACTTGACTAGTTACAGGAAAGGCAAGAAACAAGCTTAGAATTTTCTTTTTACAGAAAAGCAGCTAAAACAGCAGTAAATACAATCCAAATTGCAGTGCAGGCCAGCACACCCGAGAATGTAGCAACACTATGGCAAATACAGTTCCAAAAATGCAATTAAATTAACAAATGACTAAATAGCAAGTGCAGAAGACAGTAAATTAAAAAGCTACTAACAAGCAGTAATAAGTGCAGAGTAAGAGCGACTGAATAGATAACAGCAGGCAGAAGAGCAACTAAGACAGTTACAGTAAGAGCAGCTGAATAAAAAAAAAAAATATATATATATATATATATATATATATATATATATATATATATATATATATATATATATATTTATTTATTTATTTTTTTAGGGAGGGAACAGAGCAGGATTAAGAGGCTACAGTGGTTGTCCTTCCCAAATGCTCTCTTTGTACACAGTAGGAGTGCCTGAAATCATAATATGATCTCACTGCACTCAGTTGAGTGATCAAATGAGATGGGCCCAGAAGGAGTATCCAAATACAAATCTACAAGAGTGGCGGGCAATTTCAAAGCCACCAACACAGAGACAGACACAACTTCAGTTGAGTTAGTATTCAGTGAGAAACACAAATAAATAAATTAATACAGTACCATATGAAAAAGAGCAGATATAAGTTTACTAAATTCACTTATACATCCAGTTGATTTCAGGTAGATGTTACCCGGCCAAAGCTCAGATATTAAGCAAAGATAACTGAAAATATCAGAGCTTTGGCTGGCTAACATCTACCTGAAATCAGCTGGACTTATAACTGAATTTAAGTACACTTTTATCTGCTTTTTTGCATATAGTACTGTATTTAATTTACTTAATTGTGTTTTTCACTGAATATTAACTCAACTGAAGTTGTGGCTGTCTCTCTAGAGAGTAATTTTTAGAATTTCTGTGTAACCATTGATAGCAGTGGGGGGTAGTTTCACCTCAACACTGACATTCTGTCTTGCCTTATATAAGTGGCACATTTTGAGTTATCTCTGCTTAATGTCAGAGCTTTGGCCAGCTAACATCTACCTGAAATCAGCTGGACGTATAAGTGAATTTAAGTACACTTTTATCTGCTCTTTTGCATATATTACTTTATTTAATTTATGTATTTGTATTTTTCACTGAATATTAACTCAACTGAAGTTGTGGCTGTCTCTCTACAGAGTACTTTTTAGAATTTCTGCGCAGCCATTGATAGCAGTGGGGGTAGTTTTACCTCATCACTGACATTTTGTCTTGCCTTATATAAGTGGAACATTTTGAGTTATCTCTGCTTAATATCAGAGCTTTGGCCAGCTAACATCAACCTGAAATCAGCTGGATGTATAATTGAATTTAAGTACACTTTTATCTGCTCTTTAGCATATAGTACAGTATTTAATTTATTTGTGTTTTTCACTGAATATTAACTCAACTAAAGTTGTGGCTGTCTCTCTACAGAGTACTTTTTAGAATTTTTGTGTAGCCATTGATAGCAGTGGGGGGTAGTTTCACCTCATCACTGACATTCTGTATTGCTTTATATAAGTGGTACCGTTTGAGATATCTCTGCTTGATATCTGAGCTATGGCCAGCTAAAATGTACCTGAAATCAACTGGATGTATAAGTGAATTTAAGTATACTTTTATCTGTTTTTTTTTTTTTGCATATAGTACTGTATTTAATTTATTTATTTGTGTTCTTCACTGAATATTAACTCAACTGACATTGTGGCTGTCTCTCTACAGAGCATTTTATGGAATTTCCGTGTAGCCATTGATAGCAGTGGGGGCTAGTTTCACTGCATCACTGACATTCTGTCTTGCCTTATATAAGTGGTACATTTTGAGTTATCTCTGCTTAATATCAGAGCTTTGGCCAGCTAACATCTACCTGAAATCAGCTGGACATATAATTGAATTTAAGTACACTTTTATCTGCTCTTTTGCATATAGTACTGTATTTAATTTATTTATTTGTGTTTTTCACTGAATATTAACTAAACTGAAGTTATGGCTGTCTCTCTACAGAGCACTTTATAAAATTTCTGTGTAGCCATTAATAGCAGTGGGGTAGTTTCACCTCATCACTGACATTCTGTCTTGCCTTATATAGGTGGTACATATTGAGTTAGCTCTGCCTAATATCAGAGCTTTGGCCGGCTAACATCCACCTAAAATCAGCTGGAAGTACAACTGAATTTAAGTACACTTTTATCTGCTCTTTTGCATATAGTATTGTATTTAATTTATTTATTTGTGTTTTTCACTGAATATTAACTCAACTGAAGTTGTGGCTGTCTCTCTACAGAGTACTTTTTAGAATTTTTGTGTAGCCATTGATAGCAGTGAAGGGTAGTTTCACCTCATCACTGACATTGTGCATTGCCTTATATAAATGGTACATTTTGAGTTATCTCTGCTTAATATCAGAGTTTTGGCTGGTTAACATCTACCTGAAATCAGCTGGATGTATCAGTGAATTTAAGTCCACCTATAGCTGCTCTTTTGCATATAGTACTGTATTTAATTTATTTATTTGTGTTTTTCACTGAATATTAACTCAACTGAAGTTGTGGCTGTCTCTCTACAGAGTACTTTATAGAATTTCTGTGTAGCCATTGATAGCAGTGGGGGTAGTTTCACCTCATCACTGACATTCTGTCTTGCCTTATATAAGTGGTACCATTTCAGATATCTCTGCTTGATATCAGAGCTTTGGCCGGCTAAAACCTACCTGAAATCAACTGGACGTATAGGTGAATTTAAGTATACTTTTATCAGTTTTTTTTTTGCATATACTACTGTATTTAATTTATTTATTTGTGTTTTTCACTGAATATTAACTCAACTGAAGTTGTGGCTGTCTCTCTACAGTGTACGTTTTAGAATTCCTGTGTAGCCATTAATAGAAGTGGGGGGCAGTTTCACCTGATCACTGACATTCTGTCTAGCCTTATATAAGTGGTACATTTTGAGTTATCTCTGCTTAATATCAGAGCTTTGGTCAGCTAAAATCTACCTGAAATGAGCTGGATGTATAAGTGAATTTAAGTACGCTTTTATCTGCTCTTTTGCATATATTACTTTATTTATTTTATTTATTTGTGTTTTTCACTGAATATTAACTCAACTGAAGTTGTGGCTGTCTCTCTACAGAGCACTTTGTAGAATGTCCATGTAGCCATTGATAGCAGTGGGGGTAGTTTCACCTCATCACTGACATTCTGTCTTGCCTTATATAAGTGGTACATTTTGAGTTATCTCTGCTTAAAATCAGAGTTTTGGCCGGCTAACATCTACCTGAAATCTGCTGGACGTATAAGTGAATTTAAGTACACTTTTATCTGCTCTTTTGCATATAGTACTGTATTTAATTTTTTATTTGTATTTTTCACTGAATATTAACTTAAGTGAAGTTGTGGCTGTCTCTCTACAGAGTACCTTTTAGAATTTCTGCGTAACCATTGATAGCAGTGGGTGGTAGTTTCACCTCATCACTGCCATTCTGTCTTGCCTTATATAAGTGGAACATTTGAGTTATCTCTGCTTAATATCAGAGCTTTGGCTGGCTAACATCTACCTGAAATCAGCTGGACATATAAGTGAATTTAAGTACACTTTTATCTGCTCTTTTGCATATAGTACTGTATTTAATTTATTTATTTCTATTTTTCACTGAATATTAACTCAACTGAAGTTGTGGCTGTCTCTATACAAAGTAGATTTTTGAATTTCTGTGTAGCCATTAATGGAAGTGGGGGGTAGTTTCACCTGACCACTGACATTCCATCTTGCCTTATATAAGTGGTACATTTTGAGTTATCTCTGCTTAATAGCAGAGCTTTGGCCAGATAACATCTACCTGAAATCAGCTGGACGTATTAGTGAATTTAAGTAGACTTTTCTCTGCTCTTTTGCATATAGTATTGTATTTAATTTATTTATTTGTGTTTTTCACTGAATATTAACTCAACTGAAGTTCTGGCTGTCTCTCTACAGAGTACTTTATATAATTTCTGTGTAGCCATTGATAGCAGTGGGGGGTAGTTTCACCTCATCACTGACATTCTGTCTTGCCTTATATAAGTGGTACATTTTGAGTTATCCTTACTTAATATCAGAGCTTTGGCCAGCTAACATCTACCTGAAATCAGCTGGATGTATAAGTGAATTTAAGTACACTTTTATCTGCTCTTTTGCATATAGTACTGTATTTAATTTATTTGTGTTTTTCACTGAATATTAACAAACTGAAGTTGTGGCTGTCTCTCTGCAGAGTACCTTTTATAATTTTTGCATAGCCATTGATAGCAGTGAAGGATAGTTTCACCTCATCACTGACATTCTGTCTTGCCTTATATAACTGGTGCATTTTGACTTATCTCTGCTTAATATCAGAGCTTTGGCCAGTTAACATCTACCTGAAATCAGCTGGATGTATAACTGAATTTAAGTACACTTTTATCTGCTCTTTTGCATATAGTACTGTATTTAATTTATTTATTTGTATTTTTCACTGAATATCATCTCAACTGAAGTTGTGGCTGTCTCTCTACAGAGTACTTTTTAGAATTTCTGTGTAGCCATTGATAGCAGTGGGGGTAGTTTCACCTCATCACTGACATTCTGTCTTGCCTTATATAAGTGGAGCATTTTGAGTTATCTCTGCTTAATATCAGAGCTTTCACCATCTAACATCTACCTGAAATCAGCTGGACGTATAATTGAATTTAAGTACACTTTTATCTGCTCTTTTGCATATAGTACTGTATTTAATTTATTTATTTGTATTTTTCACTGAATATTAACTCAACCAAAGTTGTGGCTCTCTCTCTGCAGAGTACATTTTAGAATTTCTGTATAGCCATTAAAAGAAGTGGGGGTAGTTTCACCTCATCACTGACATTCTGTCTTGCCTTATATAAGTGGCACATTTTGAATTATCTCTGGTTAATATCAGAGCTTTGGCCGGCTAAATCCTACCTGAAATCAGCTGAATGAATTGGTGAATTTAAGTAGCCCTTTCTCTGCTCTTTTGCATATAGTATTGTATCTAATTTATTTATTTGTGTTTTTCACTGAATATTAACTCAACTGAAGTTGTGGCTGTCTCTCTACAGAGCACTTTGTAGAATGTCCATGTAGCCATTGATAGCAGTGGGGGTAGTTTCACCTCATCACTGACATTCTGTCTTGCCTTATATAAGTGGTACATTTTGAGTTATCTCTGCTTAAAATCAGAGTTTTGGCCAGTTAACATCTACCTGAAATCAGCTGGATGTATAAGTGAATTTAAGTACACTTTTATTTGCTCTTTTGCATATAGTACTGTATTTAATTTATTTATTTGTATTTTCACTGAATATTAACTCAAGTGAAGTTGTGGCTGTCTCTCTACAGAGTACTTTTTAGAATTTCTGCGTAGCCATTGATAGCAGTGGGGGTAGTTTCACCTCATCACTGACATTCTGTCTTGCCTTATATAAGTGGAACATTTTGAGTTATCTCTGCTTAATATCAGAGCTTTAGCCAGCTAACATCTAGCTGAAATCAGCTGGATGTATAAGTAAATTTAAGTACACTTTTATCTGCTCTTTTGCATATAGTACTGTATTTAATTTATTTATTTCTATTTTTCACTGAATATTAACTCAACTGAAGTTGTGGCTGTCTCTCTACAGAGTACATTTTAGAATTTCTGTGTAGCCATTAATAGAAGTGGGGGGTAGTTTCACCTGACCACTGACATTCCATCTTGCCTTATATAAGTGGTACATTTTGAGTTATCTCTGCTTAATATCAGAGCTTTGGCCAGATAACATCTACCTGAAATCAGCTGGACGTATTAGTGAATTTAAGTAGACTTTTATCTGCTCTTTTGCATATAGTATTGTATTTAATTTATTTATTTGTGTTTTTCACTGAATATTAACTAAACTGAAGTTATGGCTGTCTCTCTACAGAGCACTTTATAAAATTTCCATGTAGCCATTGATAGCAGTGGGGTGTAGTTTCACCTCATCACTGACATTCTGTCTTGCCTTATATAAGTGGTACATTTTGAGTTATCTCTGCCTAATATCAGAGCTTTGGCCGGCTAACATCTACCTGAAATCAGCTGGACGTATAACTGAATTTAAGTACACTTTTATCTGCTCTTTTGCATATAGTACTGTATTTAATTTATTTGTGTTTTTCACTGAATATTAACTCAACTGAAGTTGTGGCTGTCTCTACAGAGTACTTTTTAGAATTTCTGTGTAGCCATTGATAGCAGTGGGGGATAGTTTCAGCTCATCACTGACATCCTGTCTTGCCTTACATAAGTGGTACATTTTGAGTTATCTCTGATTAATATCAGAGCTTTGGCTGGTTAACATCTACCTGAAATCAGCTGGATGTATAAGTGAATTTAAGTACACTTATATCTGCTCTTTTGCATATAGTACTGTATTTAATTTATTTATTTGTGTTTTTCACTGAATATTAACTCAACTGAAGTTGTGGCTGTCTCTACAGAGTACTTTTTAGAATTTCTGTGTAGCCATTGATAGCAGTGGGGGTAGTTTCACCTCATCACTGACATTCTGTCTTGCCTTATATAAGTGGTACATTTTGAGTTATCTCTGCTTAATATCAGAGCTTTGGCCAGCTAACATCTACCTGAAATCAGCTGGACGTATAACTGAATTTAATTCCACTTTTATCTGCTCCATTGCATATAGTATTGTATTTAATTTATTTATTTGTGTTTTTCACTGAATATTAACTCAACTGTAGTTGTGGCTGACTCTCTACAGAGTACTTTTTAGATTTTCTGTGTAGCCATTGATAGCAGTAGGGGGTAGTTTCAGCTCTTCACTAACATCCTGTCTTGCCTTATATAAGTGGTACATTTTGAGTTATCTCTGCTTAGTATCAGAGCATTCGCTGGCTAGCATCTACCTGAAATCAGCTGGATGTATAATTGAATTTAGGTACACTTTTATCTGCTCTTTTACATGTAGTATTGTATTTAATTTATTTATTTGTGTTTTTCACTGAATATTAACTCAACTGAAGTTGTGGCTGTCTCTACAGAGGACCTTTTTGAATTTCTTAGTAGCCATTGATAGCAGTGGGGGTAGTTTCATGTCATCCCTGACATTCTGTCTTGCTTTATATAAGTGGTACATTTTGAGTTATCTCTGCTTAATATCAGAGCTTTGGCCAGCTAACATCTACCTGAAATCAGCTGGATGTATAACTGAATTTAAGTACACTTTTATCTGCTCTTTTGCATATAGTACTGTATTTAATTTATTTATTTGTATTTTCACTGAATATTAACTCAACTGAAGTTGTGGCTGTCTCTCTACAGAGTACTTTTTAGAATTTCTGTGTAGCCATTGATAGCAGTGGGGGTAGTTTCACCTCATCACTGACATTCTGTCTTGCCTTATATAAGTGGTACATTTTGAGTTATCTCTGCTTAATATCAGAGCTTTGGCCAGCTAACATCTACCTGAAATCAGCTGGATGTATAAGTGAATTTAAGTACACTTTTATCTGCTCTTTTGCATATAGTACTGTATTTAATTTATTTATTTGTATTTTTCACTGAATATTAACTCAACTGAAGTTGTGGCTGTCTCTCTACAGAGTACTTTTAGAATTTCTGTGTAGCCATTGATAGCAGTGGGGGTAGTTTCACCTCATCACTGACATTCTGTCTTGCCTTATATAAGTGGTACATTTTGAGTTATCTCTGCTTAATATCAGAGCTTTGGCCAGCTAACATCTACCTGAAATCAGCTGGATGTATAAGTGAATTTAAGTACACTTTTATCTGCTCTTTTGCATATAGTACTGTATTTAATTTATTTATTTGTGTTTTTCACTGAATATTAACTCAACTGAAGTTGTGGCTGTCTCTCTACAGAGTACTTTTTAGAATTTCTGTGTAGCCATTGATAGCAGTGGGGGTAGTTTCACCTCATCACTGACATTCTGTCTTGCCTTATATAAGTGGTACATTTTGAGTTATCTCTGCTTAATATCAGAGCTTTGGCTGGCTAACATCTACCTGAAATCAGCTGGACATATAAGTGAATTTAAGTACACTTTTATCTGCTCTTTTGCATATAGTACTGTATTTAATTTATTTATTTGTGTTTTTCACTGAATATTAACTCAACTGAAGTTGTGGCTGTCTCTCTACAGAGTACTTTTAGAATTTTTGTGTAGCCATTGATAGCAGTGGGGGTAGTTTCACCTCATCACTGACATTCTGTCTTGCCTTATATAAGTGGTACATTTTGAGTTATCTCTGCTTAATATCAGAGCTTTGGCTGGCTAACATCTACCTGAAATCAGCTGGACGTATAAGTGAATTTAAGTACACTTTTATCTGCTCTTTTGCATATAGTACTGTATTTAATTTATTTATTTGTGTTTTCACTGAATATTAACTCAACTGAAGTTGTGGCTGTCTCTATACAGAGTACTTTTAGAATTTCTGTGTAGCCATTGATAGCAGTGGGCGTAGTTTCACCTCATCACTGACATTCTGTCTTGCCTTATATAAGTGGTACATTTTGAGTTATCTCTGCTTAATATCAGAGCTTTGGCCAGCTAACATCTACCTGAAATCAGCTGGATGTATAAGTGAATTTAAGTACACTTTTATCTGCTCTTTTGCATATAGTACTGTATTTAATTTATTTATTTGTGTTTTTCACTGAATATTAACTCAACTGAAGTTGTGGCTGTCTCTCTACAGAGCACATTATGGAATTTCCGTGTAGCCATTGATAGCAGTGGGGGTAGTTTCACCTCATCACTGACATTCTGTCTTGCCTTATATAAGTGGTACATTTTGAATTATCTCTGCTTAATATCAGAGCTTTGGCCAGCTAACATCTACCTAAAATCAGCTGGACATATAATTGAATTTAAGTACACTTTTAACTGCTCTTTTGCATATAGTACTGTATTTAATTTATTTATTTGTATTTTTCACTGAATATTAACTCAACCAAAGTTGTGGCTGTCTCTCTACAGAGTACATTTTAGAATTTCTGTGTAGCCATTAAAAGAAGTGGGGGTAGTTTCACCTCATCACTGACATTCTGTCTTGCCTTATATAAGTGGTACATTTTGAATTATCTCTGCTTAATATCAGAGCTTTGGCCGGCTAAATCCTACCTGAAATCAGCTGGACGTATTAGTGAATTTAAGTAGCCCTTTCTCTGCTCTTTTGCATATAGTATTGTATTCAATTTATTTATTTGTGGTTTTCACTGAATATTAACTCAACTGAAGTTTTGGCTGTCTCTCTACAGAGCACTTTGTAGAATGTCCATGTAGCCATTGATAGCAGTGGGGGTAGTTTCACCTCATCACTGACATTCTGTCTTGCCTTATATAAGTGGTACATTTTGAGTTATCTTTGCTTAAAATCCAAGTTTTGGCCGGCTAACATCTACCTGAAATCTGCTGGACGTATAAGTGAATTTAAGTACACTTTTATCTGCTCTTTTGCATATAGAACTGTATTTAACTTATTTATTTGTATTTTCACTGAATATTAACTCAAGTGAAGTTGTGGTTGTCTCTCCACAGAGTACCTTTTAGAATTTCTGCGTAGCCATTGATAGCACTGGGGGGTAGTTTCACCTCATCACTGACATTCTGTCTTGCCTTATATAAGTGGAACATTTTGAGTTATCTCTGCTTAATATCAGAGCTTTGGCCAGCTAACATCTAGCTGAAATCAGCTGGATGTATAAGTAAATTTAAGTACACTTTTATCTGCTCTTTTGCATATAGTACTGTATTTAATTTATTTATTTCTATTTTTCACTGAATATTAACTCAACTGAAGTTGTGGCTGTCTCTATACAGAGTAGATTTTAGAATTTCTGTGTAGCCATTAATAGAAGTGGGGGGTAGTTTCACCTGACCACTGACATTCCGTCTTGCCTTATATAAGTGGTACATTTTGAGTTATCTCTGCTTAATATCAGAGCTTTTGCCAGATAACATCTGCCTGAAATCAGCTGGACGTATTAGTGAATTTAAGTAGACTTTTATCTGCTCTTTTGCATATAGTACTGTATTTAATTTATTTATTTGTGTTTTTCACTGAATATTAACTCAACTGAAGTTGTGGTTGTCTCTCTACAGAGTACTTTTTAGAATTTTTGTGTAGCCATTGATAGCAGTAGGGGGTAGTTTCACCTCATCACTGACATTCTGTCTTGCCTTATATAAGTGGTACCGTTTGAGATATCTCTGCTTGATATCAGAGCTTTGGCCGGCTAAAATCTACCTGAAATCAACTGGATGTATAAGTGAGTTTACGTATACTTTTATCTGTTTTTTTTGCATATAGTACTGTATTTAATTTATTTATTTGTGTTTTTCACAGAATATTAACTCAACTGAAGTTGTGGCTGTCTCTCTACAGAGTGCATTTTAGAATTTCTGTGTAGCCATTGATAGCAGTGGGGGGTAGTTTCACCTCATCACTGACATTCTGTCTTGCCTTATATAAGTGGTACATTTTGAATTATCTCTGCTTAATATCAGAGCTTTGGCCAGCTAAATCCTACCTGAAATCAGCTGGACATATTAGTGAATTTAAGTAGCCCTTTCTCTGCTCTTTTGCATATAGTATTGTATTTAATTTATTTATTTGTGTTTTTCACTGAATATTAACTCAAACGAAGTTGTGGCTGTCTCTCTACAGAGCACTTTATAGAATTTCCATGTAGCCATTGATAGCAGTGGGGGTAGTTTCACCTTATCACTGACATTCTGTCTTGCCTTATATAAGTGGAACATTTTTCGTTGTCTCTGCTT
>NC_056743.1:1222760865-1222782577 GCF_019279795.1 Protopterus annectens
ACATTGTTACAGTGATGCCTACACCTGGCTGTGGTGTGTACATGTTCAGTGAATACCTACACCCCTGGAACACAATGTATTTTAAAGGACTGCCTTTATTTCTGTGCAAAGTATTATAAGCTATGCAATGTCCTGCTGCCATCGCCACAGGTATACATACCATGGCTGCATGTGTTATCTGTATTGTCACATGGATTTCCATAATCTGATTGCAGTGTCTTTGTCTGTCTGTAAGCAGATAATTGTGGACACAAGGTGTAGCACATGCATGCTATGTACACACGGGATGAGTGGTGCATGTGTGCTAATGTGATGGAATACCAATCCTGGGCATGGCCATTGTAACTGTATGAAAGTGTAGTACCATTGCCGTATGCATCATCATCATACATCATGTGGTCACTCAAGGCCACTAAAGTGTGCTAGACCACCGCCTAGCATGCTGTACCTGAACCACAGTGCCGTGGCTAAGTTCACAATTACACAGCCACGTTGCACAAGGGTGAGTGAGGTGCCCAATAGACATTACTAACATGAATGTGTTATGTGTTGAAGAGTGTTGCACAGCCCCATGCTAGGCCCCTACCCCTCTGGTATAATATGTGCGGTGTGTGGATGACATGTGGGATACTGAAGTGTGACCTGGCAGTGGGTGTCCGGTTATAACATGTGTAGCATGTTGAGGTGTACTGCATATGACAAACGTGTTATGTTGTGTACATGTGTGTCAACTATGCCTAGCCAATGTGCAGTACAGTGTTGCCACATTTTTGTCTGATGCTCTGTGCATTGCATGTGATTGAGGCAGCTACTGACTACTGAGATGTTTAACGTCTCACAGCAAACATGCACAGCATGCATTATGCGTAGGTGTGTTATGTGTACATGGCCTACACCTCACCTATGACATGCACATTTCAATACCAATTTTAAAGTGTTAACACACTCACCAGCATGTGTCGTCTGCCCTGCTGTCACACCAGAGGGACCTACAAGAATATGACACAGTTTGTCAGTGGCCACAACTGTGGCATTGCTACTGTGAGTGTGCTAAACTACAGTAGAACAACAGGCATAGGTGTACACATACTATTCACAATATCAGTATTGCACACAATAGGCAGGACAACTGCTAAACACAGTACACATCTCACATATGTATAGTCTAACAATACATGCAACAGTAGTCTACAGCTAGGGCATGTTACCTGCACGTTCCATGTCACCATGCTGGGTGGCTCCGGCCTCCATGATGACAGATGTCTGATGTTGTTGCTGCTGTAGGCCAGGAGCCACCACACTTAGGAGCAGTTCCTCCACTCTGGTAAGGGGGGGATGTATGGCCACCCCACCACCTGTGGCAAGCTGTTGTCTATGGATATCAGACGCACACCGTTGTACATGTCTAATTAAATCACTGCAGTGATGGTGTACCTGCTCATATGTCCGGTTATGCATGCCTATGTCATTTACCCGACAAACAAGTTCTTGCCACAGTGCAGTACACTCCTGCTGGTGCTGGCTGGCCCTGGAAAACAGCAGGGTATAGTGCTGAACCAGGCTGTGGTGGATTTCCTGTTCCTCTGCAGCTGTGTAGGAGGGATTCCTTTGATGAGCCATAAGCCTGGAAGACAAGTAAACGATATGTGTGAGCAAGTCATGTGGCACACTTAATATTATACAGTACAGATATCAGTTAACTGCCATATATAGCATCTGTTCGTCTGTCAGAGGATACAAACATTCAATACCACATATCAGTGCTCAGCCCACAACTGGCTGACAGTGCCTGCCACCTCCATATAACAAACCAGTATACACCAGTAATCGGCACAGTGTTTGGGATCCAATGCACAGCACTTGCCACGGGGTACATATCAAGCTAATGCATGAAAGAAATATGTCATCCATTGCAATGAATGTGAAGTACAGTTACAGTATAACCAGTAACCCACCCTAGTCGTTGATGCCATACCTACCTAACATATGCACAGTTGTTAATATAGCTGGCATACTGCTGTAACAAGTATACATGTTGCTAAGTACACACGCAAACCCTGCAACACACATGTAATTGAGGACATGGTACAGGCATCATTACACACACATCAGACATTCATACAACACACAAATGTATGCTGACACAGATGAGCATTTCCTGTGTACCTTACAGTACTGTGTGCCCCTACTTACAGATACCTATGCCTGAGGTATGTAATCTGTGCAGACTACAGGAAACACACAAGACAGTGTTACCAGGGAATGTGAACATACACCATACTGTGCTGTTTAGGCCTACAGCTTCAGGTAGTACAACAGTGCAAATGTCAGCTGGATTCAGCAGCAGTACCACTTACTGAGCATACATGTATTGCTCCAGCCTACGATGGGACACCACAGTCGTACACAAGGAACTATGTCAAAACATATGCCATCCTACTATGTCTGCATCCCAATAACTGACACATCTTTCTCTGGCCTCACACCTAGTACACAAACGACCATGACAGAAAAAACCTCACACTAAGCTATCACACCGTTACAGACCTTGCACACATTCACTGTCACACTCATTCCACCTCACATAGCAGGTATTGCACTGAGTACATGTGTGTGTGCATTGTGTCATAGGTAGGTAATATGCTATTGGCCCTAGGGCCTACAGCAGCCTAGCCATATGCTACCCTGGCCTTTGACACACATGTAATTTGATTTCACTTGCTCCTCTCAACTGGATACACAGAGGTGATTCCCAGGGCGTGTTACCTATCCCACATACAATTATCAGGGATATGTATGACATCTGCTACTGAGGAGCCTTGTTTGTTAATGCTGTGTGGTTTACTCCAGAGTATGGCATATTTGCCAATAGGAGCCTATCCCTCCAGCATGTGCGGTTTAGTGAGGTGGCGGGGATTAGAGACCTAGGCCGTGTAGCCCGGTGGGATTGTGAGGTGTTGACATGGTGGCTGTCTGACTGGTATGGGTGTCACATACCTCTGTATGTTCGGCAGAGGTAACCTCTGGGTGGCCAGTATGCAACACACTGTAGCTGTGGTTATGTGAGTCAGTCTGCATAGGGTATGTGTTTGAGGGCAGTATTACTCTTTGTGGGGTATGTCTGTGGCCTTTCCACTTACTGTAGTTGTCATGTGAGGTACATACCACATGGGGCATTGCGATGAGTACAGGGGAACACTGACCAATATTTCCGTACATGACACATCATTTGTGATGACACGTACCACGTAGACAGATTACAAGACTAGTGTGGCACTGTGAATATCAA
The DNA here is from genome assembly GCF_019279795.1 of Protopterus annectens. NCBI lineage: Eukaryota > Metazoa > Chordata > Ceratodontiformes > Protopteridae > Protopterus > Protopterus annectens. The sequence continues at coordinate 1,222,764,155 of NC_056743.1, forward strand.
AGGGGAGGCTACTGTCCACCTGTGTCCCATGATCCCTTCTGATACCTTCAGTGTTAGGCAGGCAACCACCTATCTGGTAGTTAGTGGGTAAAGTGTTTTAATATGGGGTATGGCACTGCAGTATCAACATTGGTGTTCAGTCCATGCCTTGGTCACCAGGCACCTGTTGCAATACGTCTGACCCCGTGTCTCCCTCTCTCACTATATATACACACACACATATATATATATATATATATATATATATATATATATATATATATATATATATAGATATATATATATATATATATAGATATATATATATATATATATATATATATATATATATACAGATCTATATATCTCTATATATATCTAGCTATATATATATATATATATATATCTATATATATCTATATATCTCTATATATATCTATATTTATTTTATTTATTTATTTTTACATTTGTTGACCGGCTAGTCCCAGCTGGATACATATCCCTTTTCAGTAGAGGCCGGGAGAAAAGCTCCCAAACATTAAAATAGTTAAGCACTACAATTAGATAGAAGTATTACAATATAAGAAGTAACAACCAGCATAACAACATTATTTACATACTTAAAAAGACAAAACATGGGATTAAATAGGTCAGAAAACATAGATAGAAAAGGAGGAAATAATTTGATTGTAGATAGTTTGAGAGAGAGAAGAAACAGTATGATGTTATGGCTATGGATATTAATCTGAGTTGGACAAGGGCATAACCAGTGGACTTGAAATATTCTCTTAGGTTGTTTTGAATGGTGTGAGTGGCGTCATGAGTCTAAGGTTGTTGGGAAGGGAATTCCATTGCTTTCCAATTGAGTTAAAAAGAGCATGCATACCTTTGTTGTTAGATTTGATGGTTTGTACTGAATACTATTTGATGACCGAAGAGACTAAGATTGTGTATGGGGTCAGGATTTGGACAGTGAGGGAGTTTGGCAGGTTGATGAATTATTTTAGGCTTCCGTAAGTTGATTAGAATTTAAGAAGATTGGGCAGTTCTAACCAGCCGAGTTTTTTTGAGGTTGTGGCAGTGGTGGGTGCGATATCCGTTATGAATTTGGCTATGTGGTGGTAGGTGTAGAAAGGTTGTAGATCTCACGTTTATTCAGGAAAGACCGGGAGGCAACAAATAGCGTGGAAAGAAGATCGTTCCGGGCAATGGTTAATTTTGCATGAGGAGTAAGAAAGTTCCTGATTCTGTACATTGAACCTAGTTTCTTGTTAACAATGGTTTGGGAAGTGGAGATCAATTTAAGCTGTGGTCAATAGTACAGTAGTTTGGTGTGGAAGACAGGTTCTATGATGGTTCCATTAGAGGATTCCACAAAAAAGGAGCTAGGATTAGTCGGTTGCGACATTTGGTATGAGGAAGTAGAAGACGAGGGGAAGAATAATAGTAATTTGGTTTTAGTTGGGTTGAGAATAAGTTTCAGGTCAGAGAACCATTTTTCAACTCTGGCGAAACATTGTTGGGTGGCTACTTGAAGCTTCTGGAGAGAAGTATCAGAGCAAATCAGGGTAGAGTCATCTGCATATTGGATGCAGGTGGCATTGGGGATGATGGCGTAGAGATCATTTATAAAAACAGAGAAAAGAAGGGGACCAAGTATGGAGCCTTGGGGGACACCACTGTTGTTAGGGAGTAGTTGAGATAAACTATTTTGCCATTGGACTGCTTGTTGCCAGCCGGAGGTAATCCTTAAACCAGTTTAGGCCTAAGTTGTCCAGATGAAGGGTTTTGAGGGTGCGGAGTAATAGCTGGTGGTTGACCATGTCAAAAGCTTTTGATAGATCAAGAAAGAGCAGAGGATATAAGTTTTTGTTGCGGTTGCTATTTACTGAGTCGACAAGGAGAGAAGGGCAGTGGTAGTACTATGATGGGGGCGAAAGCCATGTACCAGAAGATTATTGCTGGTAAGGTAGTGAAGAAGTTGTTTGTGAATACACCTTGTTTTGCTATTGGAGATAGTAGCAATAGGCTATAATTAGATGTACAGTGGAAGGCCTCCCTTTGTGTAATGGAATGATATATGAGGTTTTCCAAATGGGGGATGGCTTCTGTTATGGATCTATTGATCAAGATTGATAAAGGATAGCAATGACATCAGAGGCTAGTTGGAGGTATTCAGCTGGGAGAAGATCGACTGCAAGAGTGGACGGTTTTAGTTTTTATTAGGTGCGCAATGTAGGAGGTGGATACAGTTTGAAGGGTAAAGGAGCAAGGGATGAGTCATGGGAATAGTTAAAGATGTTGAGGAAGTGGGTGGCTGGTTGGCTAGGGTTTGGATGGTCTCTGTAAAGAAGATGTTAAAGGCGTTGGCTATTTCCTCTGTTTTTACTTATGAGTTTATCGGTGTTGGGGTAGAAGAATTACCAGGATGGAGAAGGTTGTTAAATCCGCCCAAAACTTTTTGGATTCGATTTATGTTTATCCTGAAGGTGACAGTAATACTGTTTTTTATCTCTAGTGATGTCAGATTTTGTAGAGTTTCTAAGTTGCTGGAATTCTGATACGATCTAGGGAGTTTCGTAGCTCTCCATTTATTCCAGGCTAGGGAGTTTGATTTTTGTTTTGGTTTCTTTGTTAGCCAGAGCTACTCTGGTCTTTAGTTCTAACAAGACGATTTGGGGCATGGGAGTTGAGAATATTTAGGAAAGTGTCATTGAAGTAGGACACACTCTCAGCTAGGGGAAGAGTAGTAAGGTGTACCAGTTACAGGATTTTAGTCTGGGAATAATTCTAGGTTGAATTTTTTCTTGTTTCTAATAAGTTTATAAAGGGGTGGGAATGAAGAGCAGAGTTTGTGTTTAATAATATAGGTGACAAGGTGGTCGCTAAGGCTGTTTGGGAGGGTACCTGAGGTGTAATTACTAGCATCTTTATTAGTGAGAATCCAGTCAATCGTGCTCTCCTTTTTGGTGTGCATTACCAAGTCTGGTAGGAGTTATGATATTTTGGGAGAAGCCATAAAGATTGATTGGGTGGGGATTAGCCTTTGTGGAGCAGTGGGACCAGTCAATGTTGAAGTCACCTAGTATAATGGTTTCTTGGGGATAGTGCTTGGCTAGCCAACTTAAAGTTTGTTCAAGGTTTTCAAGGTTTTTCCCTGGTGGGATATAGATCACTACAAGATTAATAGACTTTTGGGAGTTTAGACAAATCTTTAATGTAATGAGTTCTATATTGGTGACCTGGGGGGGGGGGTGCAAAGTATTTCTAATTATGTTAAGTCTGTTTTTAAACATTACAGCTATTCCCCCACCCTTTTTGGCTATTCGATCGTTCCTTAGGATATTATAGCCAGGAGGAAGAATCTCTTCATCCTTTGTGGCAGATTTGAGCCATGTTTCTGAAAGACACATAATGTCTGGGGAATGTGTGGCTATCAGAGCGTGTAAACTGGCTACTTTGTTGTTTATACTTCTTAGGTTGAGGTGAAGAATGAGAAGGGAGGTATTAGGAATATGGGGTAATGTAGAAGTAGTAGGGTCTTGGTAAGAGGCAGGGCCTGGATTAGGATGGATGTCCCCATGTTGGGTGATACATTGTTTTAGGTGGTCTAGGAATTTTTGAAGTTTGTAAAGGATTTTGAGGTTAGGTTTATTAAAGGTTGCTCTAGGGTAGTGGAGGGTTAGGTGCATATTATTGAAGGTTGGAGCTTTTTCTGGGTGGAGAGAAGAAACTATAAGGTTAGACAGAGGGAATGTATATATGGAAGTATGGGCCTTGGGAAGAGAAATACCTGTTAACGACTGATGTTCATAGCGTGATAAAAGGTAAGGAGTTAGAAGAAATAGTGAAAGTAAAGGGATGATGAAATGCATGGTTTTTCCCATGATAGAGAGTAGGTGGAAATTGGTAGGGAGGGAGGATTGGGAGGGCTTACTGAAATTGGAGGGAGTAGCTAATTAATATGGAGGAGGGAGTTAGTTAAACAGAGATTAGTCGTGAATGGAGGAGAGGAGAGTGGGATGGGCTTAATCTCTGTATAAATTTAGAGGTAGTGGGGGCGGGTGGGATATGTATATATCTATATATCTGTATATATCTATATATATCTATATATGTATATATCTATATATCTACATATCTATATACCTATATATATATCTATATATGTATATATATATATATATATATATATATATATACATACATATATATATATATATATATATATATATATATATATATATACATATATGTATATACACATATATATATGCATATATATATCAATATATATATATATATATATATATATATATATTATATATACACATATATATATATATATATATATAGATATATATATATATATATATATATATATATATATATATACACATACTTGTAAACATCCATTGCTGTACATATACATGCACATATAGGCACATATACTGCCCACCTTTCATGGTGGGAATATCAATTATGAAACAGTTGTGAGACATGCAATTATGTAATAATATTGCACAGTGTTGTGCAGAATGCATTTCTCTGTCCTCAGGCCGTATAGCTGTAGCAAACCTCACTGGCTGTAACACAGTCCCACAGCATTTAACTACCACATGACATATACCTGCACTGCTTGCTGTTTTCAATGCCACACACAACCTACATAGATATGTGCACATAGCAACCTTCAAATACATATATATGTCCAGCCTTCATTATCAGTTGCAGTATGTCCCTTGCCCTATGCACATCTGCATATACGTATAGATACGGACTGCTATCATATATGGAGGGTTCACAGTATGTAGAGTACCCTTCAGACACATCATTCGGATGCCAGCAGATACATTTCTGTTACATACCTTACCTTTGTATTTCTCACCTTTGCCTGTTGTACCTGTTGACGTTTTATTTGTTTTTTTTTGGTTGGTGTCTCCAACTGCGTCTGTTTTTTTTTTTTTTTTTTTTTGGTTGGTGTCTCCAGCTGCCTCTGTTTTTTTTTTTTTTTTTTTTTTTGGTTGGTGTGTCCAACTGCTTCTGTTTGTTTTTTTTTTTTTTGGTTGGTGTCTCCAACTGCCTCTGTTTGTTTGTCTGTCTGTCTGTCTGTCTGTCTCTCTCTCTCTCTCTCTCTCTCCAGTTACTGCAATGATATTGCATGTGTGGACAGCAAGTACAGGCTGCTTTTGTAGGTATCTGCACATGTGTATGTGATGGCCTCTGCACCACCATTTAGTAATTGCATGCAGCTTGCTGTGTGGTAATTGCAGTTCTCACTGTGATTTCAGGACACTGCTATAAAATGATAGGTTAGGTAGGTGTAGGCCTTTCAGTTTTGCAAGGTGGGGACCAAGCTTGTTTGCTGTGGACACTGTTGTGTCAGTCAGTAGGTTGGTATATGTCTCATATCTGAAGCTGGGTTGTAGCCAGTGAAATGCATGTTGTACTGAAACCTGAATGTTGCTTCTTCCAGGACACTCTTCTCAGTGTGTACGATTACTCACACCTCCTAATGCTAACACTGGATACATGGGAGTATGTACTTTCTTTTGGAATTAGGGAATTAACTGGCATACAACAGTAGTTATTGCAATGTATTCCTATGGCTTTCCTATTTTCCCTTTACATTCACTCCTTGTAATGCATGTTATATTTCTTTATTGCAATGTATTCCTATGGCTTTCCTATTTTCCCTTTACATTCACTCCTTGTAATGCATGTTATATTTCTTTATTAAAATGTATTCCTATGGCTTTCCTATTTTCCCTTTACATTCACTCCTTGTAATGCATGTTATATTTCTTTCAGCACCAAGTTATTGTATATCTGCAGTGGCTTAGTGGTACATCATGCAAACTGGTGAGTCAAAGGTATGGGGTTTGAGACTGACAAGAGTATTTTATTTTGCTGCTGAGCAATACAAGGGCCTTGTCATACAGAGTGACTAAGGCACTTTTAAGCAGTTGTAAGCGGGTTTGCACGGGTTTGCGTGATGCTTAGCAATCCTTAGCTAAGCGCACACAAGCTCACACACGCGCACCCCCGCTAACTACTGCTTAAAAGTGCATACTCCCGCTAACCCCGCGCTAATTTCTTTTAAAGAAAAGAAAATGGGGAGATAGGAAAGTGGTGAAAAAGGGGGCACAAAGAGGGAAAGACAGTAGGGAAACCAGCTCAGGATGTGCAGGATGGGTGTAGGAAAGGCCCATAGCTGCCCATTTCTTTACCAGCAACAGCTGTGCATATGTATGATATTTGGTGTGAAATCTGAAACCTTCCACCCCTGAGAGAGGGGTGAGGACAACAAAATATGTTGTACTGCCCATTAGAATTATCAGTTTACATGTCCAGCGGACATGTGTGCGAATTGGACAGCCATGTATGGGCGTAATTTTTTTGTGGGAACAGATTGCCCTTTTTTATTTTTCAGGTGAGAGTGTAATGTGAGGTAGAGGAAGTAGGTATATTTGGGGAGGTAGGTTGGGGAGGTAAACAGACAAGACAAACAAGACGCATACAGGGGCAGTGTTTGACACATGGGGTGGGTGAACACAATTGATGGGGAAGGATGTTTGGAAATCGCAAGCCCATGAGCCCACAGATGGTAACAGTGGAACTGAGATCCCCACCCATGGGCAGTCACCACTGCACCTTCACAGCCCTGAGGGTGGCTGTGCTGGGGGCTGAGTAGGACGGGCAGGCTCACTCGAGAGACGTGCCACGCTCGCCTCAAGCTGGCATAGGGGATCAGCGACTGAACGCTGGATCTCCCTACGCACCACAGCCCAGACCCTTCGAAGGGTGACAGGTGGCCCTTCTCAGCCCATGCTTGCACGGGGGGGGGTGAGCCCCATCCCCTGCAGCGCTTCCACCCGAAGGTGGCACAGGACCAATGGAGGAGGGGAGCCCGGGCTGGGCACTGGAGCTGCTGATGCCAGGTGCACTCGCCAACTGAGGAGGGACAGGTGGGTCCGCTGGGACTGGCCTTCCCATACGTTCTGTGATTAGGTGTGTTTAATTACAACATAAACAACAGCATTCCAGATTAGTTGTAACAGCATGCAGTAATATATCCATTAACCCAACACACCAAGGTTCCAACAGTTGAACAGCAAGCATAACACATGCATATATTGAACGACAGTGGATATTCCAACAGCATGCAGGGATGTTTGGTAGCAACAGGCCACCATGAACATGGTGTTTGAACAGGGCACATGCATCAACATCATTGCAAATATTTATAAAACAATAGGACATATGTCCCAACAAATATTTAAGGTTACACATACCCATTGAGGTGTGGAATTGCATGGTTTATGCACATATGGTAGGGTGTAGAAAAAACCTCGGTTAACATCTTATAATGACTTTTTAGTCTGCACTACATTCCCAGTGAGTGCAAGTGTATATCCCCTACCTGTATTATTACACTTGCCACCATACATTAGGTTGTGTCATGGGTTTGGCTAGTTCTATATATGCCTGACCTATATCTGACATACTAACTGTCCAGGATGCAGCTGTTACTGCTACATATTTCTTGTTTGCATTTATATTTCTTTATCTACATATCTGGGATGTTTTCACATGACATTTTCACTTCGATTTGTACAGAACCCTGCATTTCTTGACACACACTCACATTTCTGATGAATAATTACATGCTACACGTGTGCCAGGTTTACTTATTCATGCCAGCCAGTAACTGACTATTGTGGACTATATATATGTTTCACAGCTACTAGCACTTCCATCACCCACTTTATATGGGACTGCATAACTCTGGGTTGCCAGCACATTTTCAAACAGTACTGTTTGTATAATGCAAAGGTACAACAACATTTCAGACTCTGTGACACAGACACACTCTGGGTTTTAGACCTTTATTAATGACATTGCACACTTTTCCACAGGCTCACTCCTTTATTTGTTTTAATGGTGTTTATGGCAGACATGTTCAAGACATATTATACCTTTATTAATAGGTTAGAACAATCTTTTTTCAGGCTCACTCACTTATGTTATATGACAGTGCCTGCAGGGATATTGTTCCAGACATATGTTACCTTTCTTAATGGGTTACTGCACTCTTTTTCTGCCTCTCTGACATTTTTATCTGACAATACATGCAGAGGACTTATTCAGGCAATTCTATGGCTATTTTATTGGACTACAACACTTTCTTTCATGCTCCCTCCCATATTTTATATAACAATACATGCAGAATAATCACTAACCTGCCTGGTGGCGCAACCTTAGCAGCCTATCAGCATAGGCTTGCTGATTCACAGCACGGTCACCTGCAGCTGTAAAGTAAATGAAGGGATATTGAGACATACCTATCCATTATACTTACTCCATTATCAGTTCTTACATACTGCATTCCATAGCTACATACTCAGTTGTGGGGCATTCTGCATCTCATGGGCCTCCTGTATCCATTGGTTCAGGCAGTCCTGCTTTCGTCTCTTCAGGTCTGCATGGTGGTGACAGACCTGCTCACCAGTCTGAGGAATGCCTGTGGCACTGGTGAGGTCATGAGATAACTGGTTCCAAGCCTCTGCCTTGTACTCTGTCCCTTGGAACTGGCCCTGCAGGAGTGTTGTCTCGTGATAGTGGACAAGGAGCCAAACCATGTATTTGGACTCCTCGATGCCCCAACGTTGCGCTCGTAAACGTGAACCCTCTCCTGCACCTGCCATTCTGACTGCAAATGTGAGCTACAATCAGTTATGGCGAGTATTCCCGCCTATGAGGCTTAAATATGCCTCATTTCCCGCTCTTTTTTGTGATTGGCCATTTTGTAAAATTCTCGGCTGACTGCAGACCTGCTTAGTAATGGTTAAACTACTATTCGTAAGTTTATGAATGTTAATAGTGGCTGCTTCCCCTGTGTTGTCATGGCTTTGTGGTTCTGTACTTTAATCATGATGCAAAGGGTCCTAGGTTCAAACCTTGTCATTCTTTTATTTTAATACTGTCTAGACAGGCTAGGGGGTGTGGCTGCATTTAAACAACTTAGCTCTACGTTGCTCCCCGGTGCCCTGGTTGGTGCGGCGCGCATGTCCGCGCAAACACATTGCGCTGGATAAAGCGCTTTTAAACTATGGTCAACTCTGTTTAGCTGGATAGAGCGCTATTAAGCTATGGGCACCTCTGTTTAGCTGGGTAAAGTGCTATTAAACTATTGGCAACTCTGTTTAGCTGAGTAAAGCGCTATTAAACTATGGGCAACTCTGTTTAGCTGGATAAAGTGCTATTAAACTATGGGCACCTCTGTTTAGCTGTGTAAAACGTTGCTTAACACCAGGCTATCTGGGTCCTTTAAAAATATATGTTTTGTTCACTGATACATTGGCCATGTCACTGCTTTTAATAAAATTTTAATCATACATGTCTGGTATTATTTCAAATACTGATTTATAACATAAATAAGAAGGGGAGTGGTGGGACTCGAACCGTGAATGCCTTCTCTTTGTGCATACGCTCGACCATTACGCTATTGCAATTTAGTGTGATTTGCTTAAACATTCTCTCTTATGCTCTTCCATGTCAGAATTGATAACTCTAGCTAAGCAATGGGCACACCCGCACACACACCCGCAAATACGGGCAGCTATATCATGGATTTAAAAAATATATATATAATTATTTACTTTATATGTGTGATGGGGGTTTACAGTGTCAGGGAGTGTGGTGTTGGGTGCAAGTACATTTGAGCGAACTCACTCTTGTGTGTTGACATTTTGCTTTTTATAACTTTGCAGGGGCGTGCACATTTAGACTGCTCGGCAGTCGGACATGCCCCCTGCTTTCCTACTCAGTCCGTGTAAGAGTTACGGTTGAGTCAGCGTGCCCTCATGAATATTCATGGCATGCTGATGTCAAACCGTTCAATTGCAGTCTCCGAGTAAGACTTATTAAGTCTTACATGGAGGATTAGTGAATCCGGGGGACCATCTTTTATGGTGTAGCCATAAAGTAATTTAATTTCAGTTATTTTTCTGAAGTTAACCTCCTGTATTCCAGTTTCAACTGTTAAAATATATACATTTAAACAGTTACAATAGTGCATGTACATTTCTGTTCTATTCCAGTAAGGTATGCTGTGGTTACATTTTAAGCACAAGCACTTTATAAAATAAATTTTCAACACACGTCTGTACAAACCTAGTTTGATATATACGTGACATACAGTTCTAATGCATTTGAAACACAAGCATTTTATATGAATCATGTTAATATTCACAAACAACATATAATTATTTACAAAATTCCAGATAGCTGTGCTGGCTGTATCTCCCTTCATCACATGAGGTTCGATGTTTAGAAGTAGATCCACATATATATATGTACACATATTGCTTTTTCACTTTCATAACCTGTAATACTCCTTCATCTGCACCCAATTGTTCATTTCTTCCTCCAATGGAGTGTAACAGCCAGACCTATTCATTCTCAAGATGGGGCAAGCTACCTATGACCCATTAATTGCATGACTGTGGCAGGACCTTAATTTTCTTATTCATTCACTCACTGGTGAAAAGAGTCAGGTAACATTGAGTGGGCTAGGTTAATTATCAGTTGAGCACAATATGCTGTTCTGACCATGGTAAATATGCAGTAGTTCATTTTCAAATTATTGTCTGCCAGCAGCTTTATACATTTAGTGTCTATTTTTAAGAGCTGACCAAGTTTTTCTTAGTCATAACTTCTATCATTTTTTTTTGGCAATTCTCATAAAACAGTTACTCACATTAAAGATTATTATTAAAACAATAAGGTTTACAGTTCCTGCAAGCCATTTAAAAAATGAATGATTTTACTAAAGTAGTTTTGTTACCATTTAGCAACCATCATGTTTGATTATCTATAGCATATTTCACATGTATATCTGTGAAGAATCATCCAAACAGAAGTGACCCAATTACAGAACCCCAACTTGATTTGCTCTATCCTGTTGCTTAACTAGTGTTTTACTCACTGAATTATGAATTAACTAGCATTTAATGTTCTTGTTTTGTCAGTTATCCTCTTATATGGAATATTGTTAATTGCTTTGGCAAAGTCAAGATACACAGAATATGCTGTTAGACATTTATGGAGCTCTGCTGTTAACTCTTCAGAAAATGCTACAATACTCAAAAGGGTAGAGCTACCCTTAATAAATCCACACTGTTTTTTGTTTCAGGTTGTTGAATTATTGTTGGAATATGTAAAATCAAATAAAAACTTAAAAAAATAAATCCATACTGTTTCAAAGTTAGCAGTGGTATACCTATTGTATACTTTTGTGTAAGTTCCCTTGTTTTTTTTTTCTTTGATTTTACTATAATGCCAGTCAGACTGATCAGTCTAAAATTGTTTTTGGTCTGACATGAACCACACCCTTGTGAATTCATAGCATCAGAACATTTCAGCATAATCTTTGATATGCCCTATTTCCACATGCCAACATTTTATTTGACATGATTAATAGAGGTTGTTGTAGAAATTCTGTTTTAATTAACAAAATGGATGCTGTCAGGTAACAATTTTGATTTCAAGATGGGTGCCTTGAACATGTGAGCTGAAATCTTACATTTCATTTTTTGAGTGTTAGTTAGTATTTTGCAGGAATGTTATGGAACTTAAACCTAAATCTGTAGAAGATATGTGAGTGGGCAATGCAGATATGGTCTGTGCAAAATATGTTATATTTTTATTGGTCAGAGATGAAGCAGAAGCTTTCAGTATTTATAAATACATTGTGTTTCTTTTTGTTTGTGGATGCTGGATAAAATTTGAATTCCATTCTGCAGCTATATTTGAAAAGTGGCTATGTTGCTGAGGAATTTCTCACTGATTTTTCTTTTTCAGTTATAATTTACAAAAGGGTTACGTCAGGTATCCGTTTTGTGTAGGAAACTGATATGTTGCCCTATTCATTGTGATCTGAATTTTTACTTTTTCTTCTGACTGCAGTTATCATGTCTTATTATATAAGGGGTGCTCCTCCTTGTCACCCTCTAGCATTCTGAGATATTCCATTGGTTATGGCTAATGTTTGAAAAATATTTTGCAGCAATAGTTATGTCTTGTGGCTAATTGATTTGTAGCCAATTAATTTTCAGTTTTCTGATTAAATTAAATAGTACCTTATAATTATTTTTAGCTTTTGAGACAAAGCTTAGGTCATAGTTAGATTGAAACAAAATGATAAAAGGAAAGAGCTTCTCTCCTTTATTTAACCTAGGCATGTTTTATGTCCAAGATAACATTTCAGATCTATGCAGTACCTTTTTGAATGCAGAAGTTAACAAAAACATACAAGTCAACACCAGTATCAACTGCAGAAATATATGAGTCATTGAGAATTGTATTAAAGCATGTTTTTATTATCTCATATGTTCCACTGCTGAAATGTGAAAGGATGATTAATTTCTGGTTGAGTCTAATTTTACTGTTAGATTAAAGATGATTACATCACCATATGTTTTTAACTATATAGCATATACCTGTTAGTGGGAACAGAAAAATACTAGTAGATTCATAGGTACATACGAAGCTAACAGCTACCAAAGCCTGTATAAGCCTAGCTGTGCAACTCAGCCCAACTGTACCCTATGTATCATGGCCATTTATTAGGAGGGGTATGTTAGTTAGGAAGTTTCTAGAAGTAAATTGGGGGTATGTTATTTTGAGCATTACTGTCTACATCTGTCTGTCAGAGACAAGGGGGCCAGACCTGGGATGAATTTCCAATTTCCCATCCATTGGTTAAGGTTACACATAAATAGGGATAGTGATGGATTCTGCTTCACATGGCTATAGATCCTGTTACAGAGAATGGGTATCCTCTGAGACATGTATCTGTCTCGGCAACATGTCTTATTTATGTCAGAAGTAAACTTTAAATCCTTCAATCTAGTGATACTGATGCTGTTCACTTTGCAGATGTGCAAAAGGTTCATCAGAGCTGGATCCAGGGATACTTTGTGTGGCAGGTATACATTACCTCTCAGCAACCTGTAGGAGATCAAGTATAGAGATAGAGCTTTAAGGTAATCTGTATAGGACAATGTGTTTATACTCTGGATTCTCCTGATAAGGAACCTTTGGTGGCATTCCAGCTGTTGTGTATGTCTGGTCAGGTACATGCCAAAGGGGGCATTATACTCAATGATGGGTCTAAAAAGGACCAAATAAAGTGGCACTATGATTTCCTTGGACCTGGATATCATGCCCTTACTTATACGTTAGTTGACATAGAATGGTTTTCTGACTACCCTGGCCAAATGGAGGGTAAAGGTTAGATTACTTTATGCATATGTTGCCAGATTCCTGACTACTGGGTCAAATTTTAGGGGATGTTTTATTGATGGAGTAATTAGTCTGGGTGGCAGTTTTCCCAAAAGGCACTATAATGCATTTCTTGACACTGAGTTTTGATCCGTGACTTTGGCACCAGTCATTTGTTTGTGTTAGACCCTCTTGTAGGATGTTTGTGTTATGGGGGGAATCTATGATAGCTCTCAGTTTACTGTCATCTCTGAACTTGGTCAGTCTAAGGCTGATGACATTAGCTTTTACCTCTGAGAAGTAGATGTCAAATAGGAGCAATATCAGCATGTAACTCTAAGGTACCCCAGCTGTGACCAATTGCTTAGTGGAGAAGATTTCACCAATCCTGACTTCCTTGGTCCTATCTGTGAGCCAGCTTGCAATCCAGCAGGTTATGTACAGGTTTAAGCCTAGTTTGGTGAGATTGCCAAGTATAACTAAGTGTGGTATTTTATTGAATGCCTTCAGTAGCTCCATATATGTGGTATATACCATTTTCCCCTCTTCCATTGCCTTGGTAACCTTCTCAAAGAAGTCCACCAGGCTTAGTAGGTATGACCTTTCAATGACAAAGCCAAACAGGGTTGGGTCCAGTGTCTAAAGGTTGCCTGTGTCTTTGTTGATTATTTCCATGAAAATTCATTCCATGGCTTTGAATATTAGACTAATCAGACTAATAGGTCTGTAGTTTTCCTGGGTTGGTTGATGGATCACCCTTGTGATGTGGGATAACTTTTGCAAGTCCTCCAATCTCATGGTACAAAGCTTGTTTTGAGACTGCAGTTGAAAAGTGACTGAAGTGGTCCTAGTATGTCATGTTTCAAGTTGCTTATGAGGTCACATGATGTTGTCCTGGCCCATTCAGGCTGTGTTTTTGGTCTTAGGAAGCACCACTGGAACCTGCTCCACTTTTAATAGTTGTGGAGTTATATTAGTAGATAGTTCACTGGGGGAGGAGGCATGGTCAGTGAGGGGATGATGTTTGAGTTGAATTTGTCAGCCAGCAAATTTGCTATGTTGCTGTTCTCTGTGAAGGTGGCACCATTGGCCACCAGTTCAGTACACTGATATGTGCTATCTTTGAGGTATCGGGCATAGCTGTAGAAGGCTCTGTAGCTGTCTTTTGCCTATGAGGCTCTCTTGACATCATAACTTGCTTTTTGGACTTAATTAATCCTTTTACTTTCCTTGTTTGTTTGTCTTTCGGCTTTTCCCGGTTAGGAGTCGCCACAGCGGAACTCCGGTCTGCTAATGATTGGCAGTAGATTTTTACTGTGCCGTGTTGCCAGCTCAATGCCCAACCTTCAATGAAGGCACGCCCATTCACGCATGCCTTTCAGAATGCAACTCAACCCGCAGGGAGGACATGCAGACTCCACACAGAAGGCACTCCCCGCACTCCAGCCGAGAATCGAACGGGAGAACCTCTTGCTGTGAGGCAACAATGCTACCGCTTCACAACCATGGATTATCCTTTTACTTTCCTATTTAGTTTAATTAGAGAGCTCCTATCCTTATGGGAATTGCTTTTCTTGATTTTAGCCTTGACTTTTTTCCTTTTGTTATATACCCTATTAAGGTTAGGATTCCACCAGTGTAGTTTGCTTTGGGATTACATCTAATTGGTACTGCAGCATATATACAGATATTTACATGGTTGTACAGACTGTCTGTGAACAATTCTGCATATATCGCTGTGAACTCGGGGTTGAGAACGGCACTGAATTTTAACAAACTATTGCTTAACAGGATGTAATTTGCTTTGGAATAGTTCCTGTTACATGGTTTGCTGGGGTTACAAAGTTGTTTTTTTATTTCAAATAAGACAACTTTGTGGTCCGACCTCACCAGTGATGTTTGAACCTCTGGTCAAGGGTATTTGGGATAATAAAGTCCAGGAACTGTTGTGCCAGTGAATATGAGGCAATATATGTTTCCCAGTCTGTAAATGGGTAGTTAAAGTCTATGGATAGGGTATTTTGTTTAATGGTAAGCATCTCCAGTAGGTCTAACTATGAGTTATGGGATTCTAGTGACATAGCAGGCGACCTATATCTTACTAAGCTATACTATGAGACTTTGTCTCTGGTAATTTGCATGTAGATAAATTCCAGGGCATCATCCTGTTTAACCAAGCTAGGATTATGTTTGTTGCTAATACAGATTGTGACTACTCACTGTTTATCCCTGTCTGTGCAGCTGATGATCTTAATGTGTGGAAGGCGGTGCAGCCTTGCACTGCCAGTATACTTTCTGTGGCTTTAAACCATGTCTTGGTAATGGCACAGATGTCTATATTCCCTAAAGTAAGATGAGCTTGTAGGGTGTTGAGTTCCTTGTTTAAGCTCCAAGCAATGAACAATAGCACTTTCAGGTTTCTTTAAGTTTTATATGCTATGCCTGTAGGTTTGTCAGTTTTGCATTGTAGATAAAGTATTAGCCAATATTCAGAAGCCTTGGGGAGACAGGGCCAGACCATCCTTTGCAAAGCAATGCGATTTGTTAACCATGTCCTCCCATACTGACAAATATTTATTTTATTTAGTTTTATTTATTTTACATTTGTTAACCGGGCTAGTCTATCTGGATATATTTCCATTTTCAGTAGAGGCCCGGGGAGAAAAGCTCCACATGTAGACAGGACGGAATACAACAAAACAACAATTACATAATAACAGATTAACAAACAGGTTAAAAAGTGGTAGGTATTTCACTCAAGACAAGAATAACTAATTATATTTAAAGGTATAAAGCACATGTTCAACATAATTTCATCTATGGAATCAAATTAGAGAAAGCAAGAGACCAAGGAAAAGAGAGAACATTAAGCAAAACAAGGTACAGATTAAAGAGATAAGTAAAGCCAGAAAGAGAGAGACAAATAGCCATGAGGAGGAGAAAGAGCCAAGAAAATTTTAATCAGGTTTAGAGCAGGAACATATCCAGTGGTTTTTAAGGTGGACTTTTAGTTTTTGTTTAAACAGAGCAGTAGATGCAATTGAAGTAAGTTCGGGAGGAAGTTTATTCCAGTGTTTCCCAATGGCATTTGAGAAAAGGGAATCACCAGCAAGGTTATTACATTTGGTTAAGGTAACTAGCAGTTTGCTAGAAGAGCGGAGAGAGTTCAGGTTTGAGTAGGGGCTTAAGAGGTTAGAAAGAGCAGGTGTATTAAGAGGTTGGTAAAAGGCTCTTTGGACAAACATAAGTTGGGATAGAAGCAACATGTTTGACAGTTCAAGCCAGTTAAGTTGTTGCAGATTCTGACAATGGTGGGTTCTAAATTGTTTTCCAGTAACAAATCTAGCTATGTTATTGTAGGTGGTCGATAGTTTAGAGAGATTGTTTTTCTTGAGATTAGTGTAGATAGGTGAGGCATCGAGAAGTGTGGAAATAAGATGGGAGTGGGCAAGATTTACTTTTGCTGGGAAGGTTAAAAAAGCTTTGATTCTATAAAGAGAACCAAGTTTCCTGTTTACAGATTTAATGGTATTATTGATATGAAAGTCGAAGGAGAGATTGTCGTCAATCGTGACACCTAGCAATTTGGTAGTAGGGTCAGGTGATATAATGGTTCCATTATTCGACACAATGGAGAAGTCAAATGTAGGGGATCTGGTAGTAGGTTTAAAGAGAAGTAGTTTGGTCTTTTTTGCATTTAGGAGTAGACAGCGTCTAAGGAACCAAGTTTCGACTTTAGAAAATACAGCTTGAGTGTTAGCTTGAAGTTCAGAAATGGATTTAGCAGAGCAAATAAGTGTGGAGTCATCAGCATATTGAATGCAGGTAGCCTGTGGAATGGCTAATTGTAAGTCATTTATAAAGAGGGAGAAAAGAAGTGGTCCAAGAATAGAGCCTTGGGGGACTCCAAGTGAGATTGGTAGAAGAGATGAGAGTTTGTTATCCCAGAGGACAGCTTGTTTCCTGTTAGTGAGATATGAGCTGAACCAGTGGATAGCCTCAGGTCCTAAGGAAAGAGATTCGAGAATTTTTAGTAGGAGAGAGTGGTTAACCATGTCAAAGGCTTTGGACAGGTCAATGAAGAGAGCAGAAGACAGGATATTATTGTTGCGATTATTGTTAATAATATCTGTAAAGGAGAGCAGTGCAGTAGTTGTGCTATGATAGGGCCTAAAGCCATGTTGACAGTTTGTCAGTATTTTATTTTGTAAAAGGTGGTTCATTAACTGATGGTGGACACATTTTTCCATTATTTTAGCGAGAGGGGACAATAGTGCTATGGGTCTATAGTTAGAATGTTCAAAGGAGTTTCCTCCTTTATGTAATGGTATAATGTAAGAGATTTTCCATACATCAGGGATGGTTTCTTCGTTTATGGTCCTATTAATGAGAATTGATATGGGATAAGCTATTTCAGAGGCTGCTTTTTGAAGGAATTCAGAAGGAAGCTGGTCAGCTGAGGGGGTGCAAGGTTTAAGTTTGAGAATGCATCTCTTTATAAAGGTAGTGGAGATGGGTTGAAGCTTAAAGGTTGGTAGTTTGGAGGATGTATGGTCATGAATGCTGGTATTGTCACTGGATAGATGGGAGGCCAAGGAATTAATAGTATTAATGAAGAATGAGTTGAAAGTGTTGGCAGTATCAAGGGGAGAAGTTTTATCAGACCCAGAAGGGGGGGGGTGGTAGTCTGTCCAGGGTGAAGAAGTCTATAGTCTATTGAATCCCATTGGAAAGACACTAGAAACTAAGCCAATTATCCATGTCAGTCATCTTTGGTTTGTACTGTAGCATCATCCTTGGTAAAGCTAGAATGCTGTTCAATGCAAGGCACTTACCTGCCTGCAATACACATTTAGAGAGGTCAACAGTGTCTAATTTTCAAATAGTCCAGAGAAGTAAGTCTCAGGTCATTAACACCCACATGGACTATGATAGAATCTTACTGGTACCTGTGTGCATGTATAATTTGGTGGACTCTGGCTCCAGATAAGCAACTAACCACTATCTTCTCCTTGCTCAGTCTAGTGAGTGGGGCAACTCTGTGTCATACAACGGAGTCCCTTATGACAGGAGACCAGGATAATGTGTCGGCTTGCCTTATGGGCTTTGTTCTTGGGACTCCACTGGGAGTAAGAGATATGTGTGGTGTTTGGTTGC